>NC_053039.3:504712266-504915766 GCF_002575655.3 Aegilops tauschii subsp. strangulata
AGCCCTTGGGAGATCAGATCTCCAAGGGGGGCGGCGGCCAAGTGGGGGAAAGGGGGTGCCTTGCCCCCCAAGGCAAGGGGGAAAGCTCCCCCTAAGGTTCCCAACCCTAGGCGCATGGGGGAGGCCCAAGGGGGGCGCCCCAGCCCACTAAGGGCTGGTTCCCTTCCACTTTCAGCCCACGGGGCCCTCCGGGATAGGTGGTCCCACCCGGTGGATCTCCGGGACCCTTCCGGTGGTCCCGGTACAATACCGGTAACCCCCGAAACTTTCCCGGTGGCCGAAACTGGACTTTCTATATATAATTCTTCACCTCCGGACCATTCCGGAACCTCTCGTGACGTCCGGGATCTCATCCGGAACTCCGAACAACTTTCGGGTTTCCGCATACATATATCTCTACAACCCTAGCGTCACCGGACCTTAAGTGTGTAGACCCTACGGGTTCGGGAGACATGCAGACATGACCGAGACGCCTCTCCGGTCAATAACCAACAGCGGGATCTGGATACCCATGTTGGCTCCCACATGCTCCACGATGATCTCATCGGATGAACCACGGTGTCGAGGATTCAATCAATCCGTATGCAATTCCCTTTGTCAAACGGTATGTTACTTGCCCGAGATTCGATCGTCGGTATCCCAATACCTTGTTCAATCTCGTTACCGGCAAGTCTCTTTACTCGTACCGCAATGCATGATCCCGTGACTAACGCCTTAGTCACATTGAGCTCATTATGATGATGCATTACCGAGTGGGCCCAGAGATACCTCTCCGTCACACGGAGTGACAAATCCCAGTCTCGATCCGTGCCAACCCAACAGACACTTTCGGAGATACCCGTAGTGCACCTTTATAGTCACCCAGTTACATTGTGACGTTTGGCACACCCAAAGCACTCCTACGGTATCCGGGAGTTGCACGATCTCATGGTCTAAGGAAAAGATACTTGACATTGGAAAAGCTCTAGCAAATGAAACTACACGATCTTTTATGCTATGCTTAGGATTGGGTCTTGTCCATCACATCATTCTTCTAATGATGTGATCCCGTTATCAATGACATCCAATGTCCATAGTCAGGAAACCATGACTATCAGTTGATCAACGAGCTAGTCAACTAGAGGCTTACTAGGGACACGTTGTGGTCTATGTATTCACACATGTATTACGATTTCCGGACAATACAATTATAGCATGAATAATAGACAATTATCATGAACAAAGAAATATAATAATAACCATTTATTATTGCCTCTAGGGCATATTTCCAACAGTCTCCCACTTGCACTAGAGTCAGTAATCTAGTTCACATCACCATGTGATTCACACTCACTGGTCACATCACCATGTGACCAACATCTAAAGAGTTTACTAGAGTCAACAATCTAGTTCACATCACTATGTGATTATCACTCAATGTGTTCTGGTTTGGTCATGTTATGCTTGTGAGAGAGGTTATTAGTCAACGGGTCTGAACCTTTCAGAACCGTGTGCTTTACGAATATCTATGTCATCTTTGTGGATGCTACCACGCGCTATTTGGAGCCATTTCAAATAATTGCTCTACTATACGAATCCGGTTTCCTACTCAGAGTCATCCGGATTAGTGTCAAAGTTCGCATCGACGTAACCCTTTACGACGAACTCCTTTCCACCTCCATAATCGAGAAAATTCCTTAATCCACTAGGTACTAAGGATAAGTTCGACCGCTGTCATGAGATCCTTTCCCGGATCACCATTGTACCCTCTTGACCAACTCATGGCAAGGCACACTACATGTGCGGTACACAGCATAGCATACTATAGAGCCTATGTCTAAAGCATAGGGGACGACCTTCGTCCTTTCTCTATCTTCCGCTGTGGTCAGGTCTTGAGTCTCACTCAATACTCACACCTTGTAACACAGCCAAGAACTCCTTCTTTGTTGATCTATTTTGAACTCTTTCAAAATCATGTCAAGGTGTGCTGTCTTTTGAAAGTATCATCAGGCATCTTGATCTATCTCTATGGATCTTGATGCCCAATATGTAAGCAGCTTTATCCAGGTCTTCCTTTGAAAAACTCCTTTCAAACAACCCTTTATGCTTTCCAGAAATTTTACATCATTTCGGATCAACAATATGTCATTCACATATACTTATCAGAAATGTTGTAGCGCTCCCACTCACTTTATTGTAAATACAAGTTTCTAACAAACTTTGTATAAACCCAAAAAAAAAAACTTTGATCACCCCATCAAAGCGTATATTCTGACTCCGAGATGCTTGCTCTAATCCATGGAAGGATCGCTAGAGCTAGCATACCTTTTAGCATCCTTAGGATCGACAAAACCTTTCTGATTGTATCACATACAACCTTTCCTTACGAAAACTGGTAAGAAAACTTGTTTTGACATCCATCTGCCAGATTTCATAAATGTAACTAATGCTAACATGATTCCGACGGACCTAAGCATCGCTACGGATGAGAAAAACTCATCGTAGTCAACTCCTTGAACTTGTGAAAATACTCTTTGCCACAAGTCGAGCTTCATAGACGGTAACATTACCGTCCATGTCCGTCTTCTTCTTAAAGATCCATTTATCTCAATGGCTTGCCGATCATCGGGCAAGTTCACCAAAGTCCATGCTTTGTTCTGATACATGGATTCTCTCTTGGATTTCATGGCCTCGAGCCATTCGTCGGAATATGGGCCCACCATCGCTTCTCCATAGCTCGTAGGTTCATTGTTGTCTAGCTACATGACTTCCAAGACAGGATCACGCATTACTCTGAAGTAGTGCGCATCCTCGTCGTCCTACGAGGTTTGGTAGTGACTTGATCCGAAGTTTCATGATCACTATCATAGGCTTCCACTTCAATTGGTGTAGGTGCCACAGGAACAACTTCCTGTGCCCTGCTACACACTAGTTGAAGCGACGGTTCAATAACCTTATCAAGTCTCCACCATCCTCCCACTCAATTCTTTCGAGAGAAACTTTTCCTCGAGAAAGGACTCGTTTCTAGAAGCAATTACTTTTGCTTCCAGATCTGAAATAGGAGGTATACCCAACTGTTTTTGGGTATTCTATGAAGATGCATTTATCCGCTTTGGGTTCGAGCTTATCAGCCTGAAACTTTTTCACATAAGCATCGCAACCCCAAACTTTTAAGAAACGACAACTTAGGTTTCTATAAACGGTGTCGTCTCAACGGAATTGCGTGGTGCCCCTTTTAAAGTGAATGCGGTTGTCTCTAATGCCTAACCCATAAACGATAGTGGTAATTTGATAAGAAACATCATGGTATGCACCATATCCAATAGGGTGCAGTTATGATGTTCGGACACACCATCACACTATGGTGTTCCAGGCGGTATTAATTGTGAAACATCTTCCACAATATCTCAATTGTGTGCCAAACTCGTATCTCAGATACTCATCTCTATGATCATATCATAGACATTTTATCCTCTTGTCACGACGATCTTCAACTTCACTCTGAAATTACTTGAACCTTTCAATAATTCAGACTAGTGTTTCATCAAGTAAATACACTCAGCATCTACTCAAATCATCTGTGAAGTAAGAACATAACGATATCCACTGCATGCCTCAGCACTCATTGGACTGCGTACATCAAAATGTATTACTTCCAATAAGTTGCTCTCTTGTTCCATCTCACTGAAAACGAGGACTTTCAGTCATTTTGCCCATGTGGTATGATTTGCATGTCTCAAGTGATTCATAATCAAGTGAGTCCAAACGATCCATCTGTATGGAGTTTCTTCATGCATATATACCAATAGACATGGTTCGCATGTCTTAATCTTTTCAAAAAAATGAGTGAGTCCAAAGATCCACCTACATGGAGCTTCTTCATGCGTTCTACACCAATATGACTCAAGTGGCAGTGCCACAAGTATGTGGTACTATCATTACTATCTTATATCTTTTTGGCATGAACATGTGTATCACTACGATCGAGATTCATTTTAGGTGCAAGACCATTGAAGGTATTATTCAAATAAACAGAGTAACCATTATTCTCCTTAAATGAATAACCGTTTTGCGGCAAACATAATCCAATCATGTTCAACGCAAACACCAAATCTCGATGGTAGAGGGAGCATGCGATGCTTGATCACATCAACCTTGGAAACACTTCCAACACATATCGTCATCTCACCTTTAGCTAGTCTCCATTTATCCCGCAGCTTTTATTTCGAGTTACTAACACTTAGCAACCGAACCAGTATCTAATACCCTGGTGCTGCTAGGAGTACTAGTAAAGTACACATTCATATAACGTATATCCAATATACTTCTGTCAACCTTGCCTGCCTTCTCATCTACCAAGTATCTAGGGTAGTACTGCTTCAGTGACCGTTCCTCTCATTACAGAAGCACTTAGTCTCGGGTTTGGGTTCAACCTTGGGATTCTTCACTAGAGCAGCAAACGACTTGCTGTTTCATGAAGTATCCCTTTTGCCCTTGCCCTTCTTAAACTAGTGGTTTTACTAACCATCAACAATTGATGCTCCTTCTTGATTTCTACTCTCGCGGTGTCAAACATCGCGAATAGCTCAAGGATCATCATAATTATCCTTGATATGTTATAGTTCATCACGAAGCTCTACTAGCTTGGTGGCAGTGACTATGGAGAACTATCACTATCTCATCTGGGAGATTAACTCCCACTCGATTCAAGCGATTGTGGCACTCAGGCAATCTGAGCACACGCTCAACGATTGAGCTTTTCTCTCTTAGTTTGCAGGCTTAAGAAACTTGTCAGAGGTCTCATACCTCTTGACGTGGGCACTAGTCTGAAATCCCAATTTCAGTCTTCGGAACATCTCACATGTTCTGCGACGTTTCAAAAACGTCTTTGGTGCCACAATTCTAAACCACACTGAACTATCACATAGTCATCAAAATGTGTATGTCAGATGTTTCGTAACATCTACAGACGACGCTGAGGTTCAGCACACCGAGCGGTGCATTAAGGACATAAGCCTTCTGTGCAGCAATGAGGACAGTTTACGGACCCAGTCCGCATAATTGCTACTACCAACTTTCAACTAAATTTTCTCTAGGAACATATCTTAACCAGTAGAACTAAAGCGCAAGCTATGACATAATTTGCAAATACCTATTTGACTATGTTCATGATAATGAAGTTCATCTGATTATGAACTCCCACTCAGATAGACATCCCTCTAGTCATCTAAGTGAAACATGATCCGAGTTTAACTAGGCCGTGTCCGATCATCACGTGAGACGGACTAGTCAAGATCGGTGAACATCTCCATGTTGATCGTATCTTCTATACGACTCATGCTCGACCTTTCGGTCCTCCGTGTTCCGAGGCCATGTCTGTACATGCTAGGCTCGTCAAGTCAACCTAAGTGTATTGCGTGTGTTCCGAGGCCATGTCTGTACATGCTAGGCTCGTCAACACCCGTTGTATTCGAACGTTAGAATCTATCACACCCGATCATCACGTGGTGCTTCGAAACAACGAACCTTCGCAACGGTGCACAGTTAGGGTGAACACTTTCTTGAAATTATTATAAGGGATCATCTTACTTACTACCGTCGTTCTAAGCAAATAATATGCAAAAACATGATAAACATCACATGCAATCAAATAGTGACATGATATGGCCAATATCATCATGCTCCTTTGATCTCCATCTTCGGGGCACCATGATCATCTTCGTCACCGGCATGACACCATGATCTCCATCATCATGATCTCCATCATTGTGTCTTCATGAAGTCGTCACGCCAACGATTACTTCTACTTCTATGGCTAACGCGTTTAGCAACAAAGTAAAGTAATTTACATGGCGTTATTCAATGACACGCAGGTCATGCAAAATAATAAAGACAACTCCTATGGCTCCTGCCGGTTGTCATACTCATCGACATGCAAGTCGTGATTCCTATTACAAGAATATGATCAATCTCATACATCACATATATCATTCATCACATCTTCTGGCCATATCACATCACATAGCACTTGCTGCAAAAACAAGTTAGACGTCCTCTAATTGTTGTTGCAAGTTCTTACGTGGTTTGTAGGTTTCTATCAAGAACGTTTCTTACCTACGTATGACCACAACGTGATTTGCCAATTTCTATTTACCCTTCATAAGGACCCTTTTCATCGAATCCGTTCCGACTAAAGTAGGAGAGACAGACACCCGCTAGCCACCTTATGCAACTTGTGCATGTCAGTCGGTGGAACCTGTCTCACGTAAGTGTACGTGTAAGGTCGGTCCGGGCCGCTTCATCCTATAATGCCGCCGAAACAAGAAAAGACTAGTAGCGGCAAGAAGAATTGGCAAACTCAACGCCCACAACTGCTTTGTGTTCTGCTCGTGCATAGTAACTACGCATAGACCTGGCTCATGATGCCACTGTTGGGAATCGTAGCATAATTTAAAATTTTCCTACGCTCACCAAGATGCATCTATGGAGTCTACTAGCAACGAGGGGAAATGAGTGCATCTACATACCCTTGTAGATCGCGAGCGGAAGCGTTCCAATGAACGTGGATGACGGAGTCGTACTCGCAGTGATCCAAATCACCGATGACCGAGTGCCGAACGGACGGCACCTCCGCGTTCAACACACGTACGGTGCAGCGACGTCTCCTCCTTCTTGATCCAGCAAGGGGGAAGGAGAGGTTGATGGAGATCCAGCAGCACGACGGCGTGGTGGTGGATGTAGCGGGTCTCCGGCAGGGCTTCGCCAAGCTTCTGCGAGAGAGAGAGAGGTGTTGCAGGGGAGGAGGGAGGCGCCCAAGGCTGTGGTTTGCTGCCCTCCCTCCCCCCCACTATTTATAGGACCCCTGGGGGGGCGCCAGCCCTTGGGAGATCAGATCTCCAAGGGGGGCGGCGGCCAAGTGGGGGAAAGGGGGTGCCTTGCCCCCCAAGGCAAGGGGGAAAGCTCCCCCCTAGGGTTCCCAACCCTAGGCGCATGGGGGGAGGCCCAAGGGGGGCGCCCCAGCCCACTAAGGGCTGGTTCCCTTCCACTTTCAGCCCACGGGGCCCTCCGGGATAGGTGGCCCCACCCGGTGGACCTCCGGGACCCTTCCGGTGGTCCCGGTACAATACCGGTAACCCCCGAAACTTTCCCGATGGCCGAAACTGGACTTCCTATATATAATTCTTCACCTCCGGACCATTCCGGAACCTCTCGTGACGTCCGGGATCTCATCCGGGACTCCGAACAACTTTCGGGTTTCCGCATACATATATCTCTACAACCCTAGCGTCACCGGACCTTAAGTGTGTAGACCCTACGGGTTCGGGAGACATGCAGACATGACCGAGACGCCTCTCCGGTCAATAACCAACAGCGGGATCTGGATACCCATGTTGGCTCCCACATGCTCCACGATGATCTCATCGGATGAACCACGGTGTCGAGGATTCAATCAATCCGTATGCAATTCCCTTTGTCAAACAGTATGTTACTTGCCCGAGATTCGATCGTCGGTATCCCAATACCTTGTTCAATCTCGTTACCGGCAAGTCTCTTTACTCGTACCGCAATGCATGATCCCGTGACTAACGCCTTAGTCACATTGAGCTCATTATGATGATGCATTACCGAGTGGGCCCAGAGATACCTCTCCGTCACACGGAGTGACAAAAACCCAGTCTCGATCCGTGCCAACCCAACAGACACTTTCGGAGATACCCGTAGTGCACCTTTATAGTCACCCAGTTACGTTGTGATGTTTGGCACACCCAAAGCACTCCTACGGTATCCGGGAGTTGCACGATCTCATGGTCTAAGGAAAAGATACTTGACATTGGAAAACTCTAGCAAATGAAACTACACGATCTTTTATGCTATGCTTAGGATTGGGTCTTGTCCATCACATCATTCTCCTAATGATGTGATCCCGTTATCAATGACATCCAATGTCCATAGTCAGGAAACCATGACTATCAGTTGATCAACGAGCTAGTCAACTAGAGGCTTACTAGGGACACGTTGTGGTCTATGTATTCACACATGTATTACGATTTCCGGACAATACAATTATAGCATGAATAATAGACAATTATCATGAACAAAGAAATATAATAATAACCATTTATTATTGCCTCTAGGGCATATTTCCAACAATGTTTTAGTAGCCAAAACTTGATGAAGTTTTAGAAACTCATTAAAAAGTATTTAAAATAGGTCTCATTTGAAGCCCCCTCACAAAAATCCCGAAGATGCAAGCGAAATTTAAATTAGACTTTTAGTTTAAAAGATTCAAATACAAAAGGTGAAAAGAAAAAGGAAAGGGTAGGTGCGGGGAAAGAGTTGGTGCCCCCCGCCCCTCATGCCACAAAGCGCCTCCCGGATGCCTTCATAAGTTTTAGGGTTTGTTTGGTTCATGCCCCCAACTCACTCTATCAAAATATTGGTCATGCCAAGTCCCTCGTATGTTGTTTGCTTTGTTGTCAAAATTTTAGCTACCAACGGGTCCTTGTTCTTTCCTTCACAGATTCTTGCCAAATCTTTGGCCAACCCTGGGCGATGAAATCCCACGCCAAAAATTTGGCAAGCCAATATTGGCAGGGCCAGCTACAGACAAGAATCAAACATACCCTTAGTCAGTTTGATTTGGCCTCACAT
The DNA here is from genome assembly GCF_002575655.3 of Aegilops tauschii subsp. strangulata. Classification (NCBI taxonomy): domain Eukaryota; kingdom Viridiplantae; phylum Streptophyta; class Magnoliopsida; order Poales; family Poaceae; genus Aegilops; species Aegilops tauschii. The sequence goes on from NC_053039.3 coordinate 504,720,898, forward strand.
TTGACTTATATACTTCGTCTTTCTCTCCCGCCTTCTTCCTCATCCGAACATAACTTAAGGTTTTTTCTCCCCTCGGAAGCGACCGGCCTCAGACTCTTTCTCTCCTCTGAATCAATGTCGGTTGTCCTTGTCTGCAGCGAGGTTGTAGTGAGGGCCCAGCTCGCCGCCGCCCTTCACTCGAGTCAAGTTTCTTCCTTCCCTCTCAAGTGAAGTGACACCATGGGGAGATTCCTCGTTCACTCATCCATACCTCCATCGAGGTCATTCGTCCCTGCCTCCATTGAGGTCCTCATGAGCTTTCATTGTCGCAGTATCGTCATTTCAGGCTTGAAATCAGGCTCCAAATCAAGTGATATCGGCTCTTACATGCTCATTCTATCAATTAAGAAAGCAACTTTTCAAATTTGAATGTTTTGAAAATTCAAATAATACATTCATCAATGTTCACCAAAATTAATACATCTAAATTTGATATATTTTTTAAGAATTGATAGTATAAAAATATGGCTAGTACTACCTCCGTCCGGGTTTAAAAAAATCTTCTGGCCACTAAGCCCCGTCCGGAAAAATTAGGCCGCTCGATCTAAAAGCCTGCACTGCTGCACCAATGACCTGCGTAGCGATGAGGAGCAAAAACCTCATTACTCATTTCTTCCATCTATATAGGGCCTAATGCGTTTTTCAAGATCGCCTTTGACTATTGATAAGATTAATGGTACATGAGATGTATAATGTGAAAATTATATCATTGGAAGCTCCTTTCACATACGAATTTGACGGTATGCTTTGTGTAAATTGCATGTTATATATTATTACTTTAATATTTGGTCAAAGGTAGCCTCAAAAAACGCATTAGACCATATATAGATAGAAGGAGTGAGTACCTTTTTTTAGGACCTGAGTTGGACTGAAGCTGGCTGATTGGCCACTTTGAGCTCTAATTCACACAGGTCTTTTCAGCAGTGTCTTTGGTCCTGTTAAAATGGTCTTTAATCCTAACAAACCCGGACGAAGGTAGTATCACTTAATATTTTTCCATGATGATGTGATGGGTGGCAGGCTGCGTTGGTCTCTCCACGAGAATGGACCGAATCTTCCTTTTTTCCTATCGCCTGACATATGAATAGCATCATCAACTGTTGTTTAACAAACATTTCAGAAATACTCTCTTCGTCCTAAAACAAGAGTCTTTAATTTTGTATTAACTTTAGTTTAAAGTTGTACTAACTACTTAGTTTGAGACATTTATTTTAGTGTGTGGTCTCAGCTCTCTGAGTGAACTATGCGGCTGGCTGTTAGTACTACAGTGTGCCAACAAGAGGTTTTGTCTCCGTTCCAAGAAAAAGTTGGCATGAAAAACTCCCTAAAAGAAAGTTGGTCTGAAGAAAGCACGCGATGCAGAGGATAGACGGATTTGGATACGCAGGATCAGCAGCATGTGAAGTTTGTCGCTACGAATAAATCCGATGCTCCGCTCCCGTCTTCCGGCATCCCGTGTTGTGAAGTTTTGTCGGTACCGATTCTTTGTTTCGTTATATACTGACATCTCCAACAGGATTCCGTAAATCAGACCTAAGAGAAAATATCAAGTGCTACCGTTCATCTCACGATACGGTGCTCCAATACCTCATGGTGCGTTGGATCTGCATGCAAAGGGCATGATCATCTCACATTCTCACTTATCCTTTTACACACACCCCTTGTGTCTCTTGCAGGCCATCACACACGAGTCGCATCAGACGGCTATAGGGCGACCGATTTTTACTGGTGGGCCCAGCCTCATTAAACCAAATCTCAGCCAATCACTGGTAACCACTCCGTTAAACCCCGTAAACAGCCCGTGAGTGTAGCTCTCTCTAGGGCGACTGGCTGAAACTTGGGAACTTTTCTGAAATCCTGAATTGTTTTAATTAAGGAAAAAAATCAGAAAAAAGAAAAAGAAAAAACAAGATGACAAAAACATGGGTGTCCCTCCTCCCATGGGGGCCGGCCCATGAGCGCTTGCGGGGGAGCAGAGGGTGTTAACGCAGTCCTGGATTATGGAGTACTCAGCACGTCGGCCTATCATGAATCCTTGAATACTTGGTGTATATTTCAAGGCATATTCAGATATTCGACATGTTTATCTCTAGATGCAACCGACCATGTGTAACGCTAGGTACCCCTTGGTGCCTATATGAGCCGAGGGTTTTAGTCTGTAGAGGCAAGGATAGATTCATTCATACGATCTCGAGGTAGAGCATCATGTAACTTTGTACTTCATCCACAATACGAATGAAAAAACAACATCGAAAGATAAATAACGTAAATGAAATAACCGACCATAATAACTTGCTAGAGAAAAAAAAAAGACATCCACCAGCGAAGAACGACGCGATAAAACATGCGTTAGCCTCTAGCTTGTACCATGAAGCCTGAATGACCGAGATCACTAATAAGGGGTACCCCTTGTAAAGGTTACTCCCACCTGGGAGTTTTCCCTTTTTTATCGTAGATTCGTTTATTCAAAACGGGTTATCTCTTGGACCATGCATCAAAATCCTGAACCATTTTTACCGTTAGATTTCTCGCATCAAGATCTTTGAATCTAGATCCCACATTAATAGATTCCGACGAATTTTTCTTCACAAAAAACAAAAGAAAAACCCGAAGTCGGAATCACCCCCCCCCCCCCCCCCCAGTTTTTTTCTTTCCGAGAGGCATAGTCGTGCTTCTCGCGGAAACAAATTTGTACCTCCATGAGAAGCAAACAATTTTGTGCTTCTCGTGAAAGCAAAAGTACACATTTTTTCCTTTTCCGAGAGGCATAGTAGTGCTTCTCGTAGGAGTAAGTCTGTGTCTTCATAAGAAGCAAATCTGTACTTATCCCGCAAGTTAAAAAAACGTATTTTTTCTATTTCTGAGAGACACAGGCGTGGTTCTCAAGCAATTTGTGCTTCTTGTGAAAACAAAAAACACATGTCTTTTCTCTTTCCAAGTGGCACAAGTGTGTGCTTCTTGCAGAAGCAAACCTGTGCCTTCATGATAAGCAAATTTTTACTTCTCGTGGAAAAAAAACCACACAATTTTTTTCTTCAAAACCTAGAAAAAAGGCAAAAACCAAAAAAGAGCCCATCTAAAACCCGAAAACACGTATACAAGATAGAAAAAATAAAATCCTATGAAAGCGCCCAGCGCGCGACACGTGGCGGCGGCTGGACGCACCACTTGATGCTCTCTCAGCCCACTAAAGTGCCCCTGTGGGGCTCACAAAATCTTGAGAAAGTGCCATGCACGTGACACGTGGCGCTGTCCAGACACAATTTGTCATCAAATGCGGTCCCGCATTGGTTCGCCGATACGTCCGGACGTCTGTTTTCTCGCAAACCGGAGACAAACAAAGTGGAGCTTTGCGGGAGTCCGGATATCTGTCTGGCCAATCCAAAGCCAGTACATATCCTCTTTCTGTCCGGACGGCGGAAAGCTTTTGCTGATTATTTTTTTCTCTTTGGCGGAAGGTTGCTAGCATTTGGCGAAAGCACTATTGTTTCACTTTTTTTTCTTCAAGTGCCATAGTCTATTTTCATTTTTAAGTGCTCACAGTGGCGGAAAGCACTAAATTTTTAAGTCACAATGGCGAAAGGCCATTAGCCAATAGTTGCGGACCGATTTTCGGGCAATACCGTGTCTGTTTTTTTAAATACCATGTCCATTTTTTTTTTAGTGGTCCGTGTCCGTTTGTGGGTCGGCGTTGAAGGTGCCCTGAGCCCACCAAAATGACCCTTGTACCCCTTGACTGGCCTGAATGATTCGGACCACAATAGCAGCCCGAGGAGAAAATGCCTCGCATGTAAAACGTCTCAACGGAGGCCCACGAGCAAGTCAAACGGTCAAGTCTGAACGCCGCCGCACCCGACCGTGTCCCCAACGCGTACGCGTAAAAAGCCGGCCCAGGACTGGAACCAGAACGGTATACCACCCGTCACCCTAGACAGGCTTCGTTTCCTCCGGCGACGGCGGAACGAGCGAGAGAGTCCTCGGCGCGGCCGACAACCGGCTGGGCTGCGGGATCGCGCGATTCAGCCGGCGCGAAGGGCCGCAGAACTAGCGGCACCGCACCGCGCCGCGCCGCACGCCATGGCAGGTTCGTCGCCTCCCCGCCCCGCGCGGTTGCGCCCCCCACCCTCCCCTCCCCGGGTTACTTTTCTGATGATGGATCGATCGTGCTGGGTGCGATTTTGGTGCGCGCGGTTGGTCTTGGGCCGTCGCTTGGTTCGCGATGGATCCGGTTGGGCGTGGGAAGCATCCGATCGATTAGGTAGGGTAGGTGGGTGGCGATGTTCAGGAACATCTTTCGGGAAGTGATGCGAATTCAGGAACGATGGCCGATAATTGTACTTCGGGAAGGTATAGTTTGGGGTTGAAGTTGAGATGGCTCTGAGTGTTTGTCATGTGAGGTATTATATGTCAAACCTTCATACATGTGTTTAGCTTAATTAGCTCCTGTGCTTATTCCCAAAAAATTGTACAGGTGTGTAGATGGTTTCGTTCCTGCACATTTCTTGCAGGTTAACTGATACTAGTTCCTAATCGCTTTCATGGCTGGCTGCAATCTCTGCCTTCTAGTATAGCGCTCTGCCCCTAAAGCATGGTTCCTCATAGTTAGAGCAATTTCTTCATTTCATTCAGTCAAGAATGTACCAGCTCAGATTGCTACAATCCCTTCATTCAGTCATGAATGTGATTTGCAGGTAATAACCCACCACCAAAGCCATGGGAGCGTGTTGGCACTTCATCTGGCCCAGCCCCTTTCAAGCCCCCCTCTGGAGGCAGCACTAGCGACGTTGTTGAGGCCTCTGGGACAGCAAAACCTGGGGAAGTTGTTTCTGCTGCACAGAGCAATGCTGCTTTCAACGTGAACAATACAGTTGCAGGGCCTGTGCCCCCGCGTCCCTGGCAGCAGCAAGGATACGGAAATACTTATGGGGGTAATCAATAATTTGTGCAGCGTTCCAGCAATTACATGCTCTTTCTGGCTTGAATGATAATTTTTCAATCAAAATGCAGGTGATGGTGCCAGTACCTATAATTCATATGGTGGATTTGGCGGGGCTTATAGTAACGGTGGGCTATACGGAAATAATAACATGTATTCAGGGTATGGAGGTGGTTACGGCGGTTCGTACGGAGGCTCTGGGATGTATGGTGGGTCAATGTATAATAACGGGATGGGAAATCCATACGGTGGAATGGGCATGAGTCCTTACAATCAGGGTCCTCATTCGTTTGGCCCTCCAGCACCACCCCCAGGTTTCTGGGTGTCCTTCCTACGAGTGGTAATGCCATTTCTACCAACTGAAAATTGAATTAGATATTGATTTGTTCAATCTATAATCCATACCGTTGAGCATGATTCAGCTTTGTACAATTGTGTCCTTCATATGGTGATTGCTGTGCTTAAACTTTTGTGGATCTAAGTTTGCTTGTTTAGCCTGTTTGTGCTGCCATGTTATGATTATCCTGATGAAGTTCATGCCTTCTTTATGTATAAAAAATAGTTGGTGGAACAGGTTTCAGGTTTGGCTAGAAATCTATGATCTAAATCTATGGCGTGGCTATTGTTCAACGCACAATTTGTTCCTTGCATCTTGTGCATTCAAAAAATTAATTAGTCATTTTATATGCTTTAAATGGGGACAACGTTCTATTTACCCTGTTTCTCACTGATTGCAGATGCATGGGATTGTGAATTTCTCTGGGCGAGTTGCATTCCTTATCAGCCAGAACACTCAGGCATTCCACATGTTCATCACAGCTCTTTTGCAGGTATCCTTTGACGAGTGCCTTTCCATTCCATTCAAACATGCTTCTTAAGTTCTTCTGAATTCTGATCCAATAATATTATTGTCACAGCTATGTGATAAGTCTGGAATGCTTTATGGTGAGCTTGCGAGATTCACATTTCGATTGCTGGGGATCAAAACCAAACCAAATAAGGGCAGAATTCAGGGTGCACAAGCTCCATCATTGGATGGGCCAGGCCAGCAGTTCGTTGAGGCACCAAAAGCTAGCAAGAACTCATGGGAGAACGTCTGGAGCGGCGATGCTAAGGGAATGTGAGCTGCTATAGGTGTGCAGTTACAGTGACAGGTTTTGTTAGACGAGGACGATGAGTTTGCTTATGGCTATGGGGAGAAAGGAAATCTGCTGATTTCTGTTCTGATGCATCTGCCATTTGAACCAGAGCAAGGAAACCAAGTAATCCCTAATGCTCGTTGTATTTACCGTGATTTCTTTTCTTCCCTAGTATCTGTGTAGTGCTGTTACGAAGAGTTTGCTGCTGTGAGAAATGTGAGCTTGTAAAGTATGGCTTTCCTGATAATAGAGTAAATATTACCCAAAATGCCTTGTCCCGAGAACTGGTCCACAAATATTACTGTTTTCCGTTATATCCTTTTTATTGACAAAAAGATATATTTTTTATTTTAGCACAGGAGTATACTGACGCACCTCGTGATAACGGCATGGAATTATTATCTGCTCTCACAGTTGTTTCCGCCAACAGGCAGAATGATCATGATTAATCAGCAATATGCCATCCCTTTGGAACAGTTGCTGGGACAGATAAAGTTCTTCGGCTCTTGCAGACGGTAGTGCTGCTACTCGTAAATGTTACTAGCTGCGTGGTGCGCGAAACTGGTCTGAAGTTGACATGCGCCCTGAGCTCTGAAGCTGAAGCGCGTTGTTTCTTATCCTCCTTGGGTACTGCAAGGGTGCCTGACTCTCCTTTATGCAGAGCATGCTTTGTACTCTGAACTTTTGCCTTTTGAAAACTGTATGACACGAGAAACTGTTGTAAAGGCCATGAGATGGAGCAGATTTGCATGGCAACATCTTGCGATGACTGACGCAGGTCTTGTGGGTGTATCAGGTTCGTTCACTGCGTCCTTTAAGTGAACACGGTCCCTGTATCTACTCCACTATCGCCAAACAGTCCCACTTGAGCAACCAAACCAAACGTGCCATATATCAAGATATAGTACCATGAATTTTTCGAAAACCGTAGATTGGCTGCCGAGTACGGGCGCCTAATATCTCTTCTGCTGTCCAGCAATCACCGGCGCGACAAGATCACCTGGAGTCACCGATGATCAAGATAATGCGGTCGCCACGGCCTTCAATTTCTTACAGTTTTCTGAGACAAGGCCCGGGAGGAGATAATCTGCTGCAATGGAACACACAAAATAAAGAAAATGAGCCCCTTTTATTGTGTTTCTCCTGGCTTGGGTGATGCTGATGTCAAGTGGATGAGGAAGCAGTGTAGGAGGAGCCACCCTGCATCCCAACCTCCAATAGCTCATCCGTAACCTCCACCCCTTCCTTTCCCCCTCAACTATCTCCACGTCTCCCTGCATCTTTGTCTCCATGCGCAGCAGAAGCCTCCCCCTATCTGCTATCCCCTGGCTACTATATATCACTTGCACTCCCCACCACTCCCTCCCGTTCGTGCTCCCTTCTCGCCTGCGTCCTCCTCTAAGGTAAAGCGCCATCCATTCCATTCCATCCATGTTCTTCCTTCCCCTGCTTCATGCGCCGCAGTTCCTTCTCGAGCTCCGTCTTCCTGTGTTTTTGTAGCTTTGCCTTTGTCTTCCATCTCTTTGTTGGTTCGATCCTCTGTAGGAGCAGTGAGGATTTTGTGTTTGTTTCTTCTCGACTTTGCGCTTGCCGATGTTCCAAAGTTCCATTGCTAGCTTCACCATGTTCCTTTATCATTTCTGCCAAAATGAATCGCGTGTCTGTTTCGCTGTTTTCTCCTGGGAAATTGTTCGTCGGTTTTGCTTTTCTCCTAGGAAATTGTTTTTCTGTTTCCTCTGGGGAAATTGTTGGTCGGTTTTGTGTTCTGCTGAGAGAGCAGTATTTATATCTTTTATGCAGAAACAAAATGGGCATCTGCATGCACTCTGCAAGAAAGGTGTCCCTTTTTGTTTCTCCACCCATGGAACCTGCCATCATACTAGTATTTTTTAGGAGTAGCTCGATCGGCTTGTTGCTTTAAAGGAAAGGGCGTCCATACTTTCGTCTTCCCTAGGTTTTTTGCATGTAAACGACGGCCGTTTTGGAGGAAGATCTAGCTCTACCGTCTAACACGCTGGTCCTGTTCTGTTCTTGGTTGCAGAGTGGTGAAGGGTTCGTCGCTGCTAGCCAGGCAATCATGGCGGAGACGGTCACCAATGTATCGGAGTACCAGGCCATCGCGAAGCAGAAGCTTCCCAAGATGGCCTACGACTACTACGCATCCGGGGCGGAGGACGAGTGGACCCTCAAGGAGAACAGGGAGGCATTCTCCAGGATCTTGTAAGCAATTTAAGTCTTGTTTGTCCATCTAACCAGCTTTAACGCGTGTGTGAGTCAGGGAGCTGTGCAACTCTTGAGCTTCAAACCAGATTATAAAAAACGTTCAGGGCACTGATGCTGAAACTAGTGGCCATCATCAGATTAAACCATTCCATGTTTTTTAGGAATTATTAGTAATCATTAAAAAATAGAGGGAGAGAGAGAGAACAAAGTGTGGTTGACACTTCTCCCTACTCTTGTGTTTGAGTGCATTTTATTATCCGAGTTCATGTATATATTGGAGCAACAGTTAGTGTTGGTACTATTCTACAAGTGGGCCATCCTTTTTCATTTACTGCTAAAATAAAAGTAAAATTTCCCTTTTCCAATGAATCTGAAATTTGTATTTTCATGAATTTTCATGGATAAAAATAAAAAACAACACTTCCTCTATGTGATCAAAATGCTAAATTATTGAGTTGTTTCTTATGTCCACAAGAATTCCTTCTTGGCATAGCTACTATATATACAACTTTGTGATTCCGTAATTAGGCTTGTTGCTAGTCCATTCACAACCTAGCAAAAGTTCCGATACATAGCCTAATTTCGATGAAGCCCTTCAACTTAAGTTGTCAAATATGCATTAACATTCGCACAAACTTTTGTAGTCATTGGATTCACATCCAACCATCATGGTCACCTCGAGCATCTAATAACGGTTAGAGAGAAGCCCACAACAAACTGTGGCTGTCACTTCTACCTGGTATTGTGCTTGAGTCGATTTTATTATCGAGTCCGTGTATATTATGCGAGCAACAGTTGTAGTGTTGGTACTATTCTCCAAGCGGGTATCATTTTTTTTATTAAATAACAAAAGCAACATTTCCTTTTCATATGAAAATAGAATTTGAAACAACATTTTCATCGATTAAAAAACACTTCCTTTTCACAATGACAAATGTAAACAACATTAGTGGTTGGGTTGTCTTTTTATGTGTGCAAGAATTCCTTTTTGGCGTACGTATTATACAACTTTGTGATTTAATAGTTACTCTTGTTGCTAATCCGTTCATAGCCTAGCAAATGTTATACTTAATACACAATATTTTAGATGGACTTTTTCAATAAAAGTTGCCAAAATTGTGGAAACGTCCACACAAACTTTTGTAGCCATTGAATCTTTATCCAACCATCATGATTGCCTCTACTATCTTATACATAGAACACCTTCGGCCTAACCCTAACATGTGTCCCTTACATCCCAACGTCGCCACATATTGGGCATGCTCTCTTCCTCCACCCTCCTCCGGCTCTTATGTTGCCCTTCTTCCTCTTCTAACTCTTTGTGTTGCCACCCTTCCTCCTCTTCTACGATGGTCATTGATGTCACCTTCTAGTGATGGTTGGTGACCTCTTTGGCGAATACCATATAAGAAAATAGGAGAATGAAGAAACAAAGAGGCAAGATATTTTTCAAGGGAATTTGCTTTCTAGGTGATCTGAGAAGACATCTTTGACTCTCATTAGTTGCTTCATCGAGGCAAAAAGGACGTGGGATAACCATGTTTTAGCAAAGCTGATTAATAGCAATTTTGGTAACTTACCATGCATTATAAATCCAAACCTCAAAATTATTAAAATATCGCCGCGGTCACGACGTCCACCATAAAATCCTCCGTTATGTCATGTCATGTCCTAAAACCTTACCCCTGACTCCTAATACCACGTCATGAATGATTTAATTCCTGTCAATTATTATCGCAAACGGCACATCGCACCATCACCATGGGTCTTCCACAACTCCAACGTTCACTCTCGTCTATTTATGCATGTCGGTGACTTCACTAACTTTTCATTTGGGTAGCCTAATGAAAACAACCGTTTTTGAACATTGTCGTCATAGTTTCTCTTCCATGACGAATGATGGTTTCCTTGTGTGACACGACATGACAAATTATCACCATCAATTCATTGGGAAGAAAATATATTTTGGTGGGAGCAGTTAGAGAAAAATAACAAAAGTACGCTAATCTGCATAGTTGGCAGGGCCGGGCAAAATATTTTACGTGCTTAGGGATGGATTAAAAAGATATCATTATTTATCTATTTATATTGAACTTTTTTATCTTGACAGAACTCAGGTGGCCATTAATATATGTTGTTTTATTAATACATTATTTGACAAATGAGATATACAACAACAATTTTTTGGGGATATAACTAGCATCATGATTTTTTTAATGATCATTTATACCGATGTCCAAATATAATTCCTACATTCACCATTACATATACATTTTATGTGCTACACTAAAACTGTATTTTGTTATAAAATGTGTTTTCATTATTTAGTTTATAGTTTTTAAAAATATATTTTGGTGTATTAAAAAATGTTTTGTTAAATTGTGTTCACCATTCAGCAAAGAACAAACCAATAATTTCACATTATTCCACCAATTTACCTATGCCCCTTGATGTATCATAATGTGTTTATATATGTATCGTTAAGTATCTATAGAACTTGGTAGAGTGCCTATTGAGTATATGGATTTAGTAAATAACTTGAGATGTCTGGAGTTCAAGACTAAGCGCAACTAAACAAAAAAATTCTAATGTGCATGAAGTGTCAGGGCATCTTCAACACTGACCGCAAACCGGACACTGCATCTGTCCGCGGACAGGGGAGACTAGTTCGCGGACACGGATACGGGAGGCAGCCATCCAAAGCTATATGCATACATTTTAAAACAAGTTTAAACAAGTCGGACAAATTACATGCAAACCAGATTATTTTCATTCTAACCAGACAAAAACATTTACATTTTGGACATATTTTAACTAAACTATACCGGCCTACGATAAAACTAGTCTACAGCCAGCCACGACAGATCTCCACTCCCATGACATGTCTTCCCTATGTCCGGCAGCCCGCTTGTCGGACTGCCGGAAGCCAGGACGGATATGCTTCAGCGTGAGGGGAAGAATAGCCTCCCTCCACCTCCGTGAAGCATGGACCGAGGTTGGCTTTTAGGCGGGGAACACGGTCACTGTGGTCAACACCCCCGCTCACCGGGAAGACACCGACTGTGTAACCCGGCGACGCGGTGGCCTTCGTGGGACCCAAGCGGCGGTGGCCTCCCATGATGTATTTTTCCTCATTGTCCGCAGTGGCCGCGGACATGCCAACCTCCGCCGACATGACGTTTTACCCCACCCGCCTGACGCGTTGCCGCCATTGCTCGTGGCCAATTTGTCGGGAGACGGCGTTGTCCAGCCAGGACGGGCGAGGAGGGGTGGCGATGGCGATGATGGTGGCGCCGGATATGAAGGGTTTGCCGGCAAGCCATCTTGTATCGGGCAGGCTCACCGGGCACCCAATGTCGCTCCAATGCTGAAGAACTCCTTTTGTTCGCCGGAGGCCATGGCGGATGTTGTACAAGGAGGAGATGGAGAGAGTGGAGGTGATGTGTGGTTCTTGCCTGGCGTCTGGCCACATTTATATAGCATGTGGATGCGAGGAGCTAGCCAGAAAGGTTTTTAATGCCGGCCGGCACATGAACGAACGTGTGGTGCTCGGGGTGCTGGAGTTGGTTCCTCGGCACATGCGCCGGTTTAGTGGAGATGGGAGGGTAGACGGATGCCGTTCCAATGTGGAGAGAAGGCGTGCGCAACGGGCGAGCAGCGGGAGGCGCTCTTGGCCAGCAAGCCGCTTCAATGCCGACTCCAGTGGGTGGCCGCGTCCGTTCTGGGCCGACATGAATGTGGGCAGCTGGTTTCGGATGGGAAAGCGCACGGGCGCGGGAGAGGGCTTTTTGGCCACCCAGGTTAGTCAGACGCGGGCAAGGCAGCAGCTCGGACGCCCGCAGACCTCCTCCTCTTAGTGTGTCTTCAGTTTACAGGAAAAAATGAGTCCGGACCGATGTAGGAATGCGTTAGATGGCAAAACACGTTCGAACCGCGCGGTTCAGATGGTTGGGGGAGTTTTGAGGGTGGACGTTGGAGATGTGCTCAAGTCGTAGTATGTCATTTCCTGGATGTGCTCAATGTACGGAGAATCACCCGACTCATCAATTTTAGAAATGGGCTTCAGTTTGGAAAATCACCTCTACAACTGGGTCCCAACTTGACCCCAAAATCTGAGTCCGCACGGTGGTTCTCTCCTCCCTCTCGACTCTCTGTCTCCCATGCGACAAGTGGCTGCATTTTCACCTCTCCATCGCTGCCATTCCCTCCTTCCTCCTTGTGGCGGCCTTGACCTCGACCATGTCCTACGCGTCTGCCGAGCTCCTACACAAGCAGATCAATCAAATCTACTACTCCCTCCATTTCAAAATACTTGAAGTACTCCCTCTGTAAACTAATATAAAAGCGTTTAGATCACTATTTTAATGATCTAAATGCTCTTATATTAATTTATGGAGGGAGTAATAGACTTGTCCTAAGCCAAACTTCTTCAAGTTTGTAAAAATATATACCAACATCTACAACACCAAATTAGCTTAACTAGATTCATCATAGGTACTATGTATGTATTTGATGTTGTAGGTATTAAAAAAATCAATAAAGTTGGCCGAATTAAAGAAGTTGGATGTATGACAAACCTAGAACTTCAAATATTTTGAAACAGAGGTGGTGGTAGTAGTATGCGACCACTGCTTGTTATAGTAGTTGGTAAGATATTTGGTGTTTTTTGTTGTTGTCTTGGGTCCCCAATCTAACAGAATACATGTGTGACCAGGTTTCGCCCTCGCATACTGATTGACGTGTCGACCATCGACATGACCACATCCGTCCTGGGAATGAAGATATCCATGCCCATCATGATTTCCCCCACCGCCTTTCAGAAGATGGCTCACCCGGAAGGTACTTGGTTACTCAACTCCAGCACTCTGTCCTCGTGTTTACTTGACGATTAGCCGGTTTCCTTAGATTGGAATTATGCATCTAGCCCAAATAATATTACCACATTCAACATGAAACATCAGCTTCATACACTAATACTGCAGTGAACCATACTGATACACTGAGACAGAGTTAACTACGGTAGTAGATAAAGTACTCCCTCCGTCCCATAATATAAGAACATTTTTGACATTAGTGTAGTAAATAATCGTCAAACCAGAGATGACTCCGCAACACACGTACGTATGTCTTGTGTTTCTCGAGCTAACTGAGACCCCTTGTGTATTGATTAATTCAGGAGAGTACGCAACTGCACGGGCAGCGTCAGCAGCAGGAACTGTGATGGTATGCTCCTGTTAATCCAACCAATTCATGTTGTGTCTTGTGTGTGTGTGTGTGTGTGTGTGTGTGATCCTGAGCTTGAAAACACTTTGCTCTCTATTTTTGTTGCCAGACGCTGTCATCGTGGGCTACCTCGAGCGTGGAGGAGGTGGCCTCGACTGGGCCGGGGATCCGCTTCTTCCAGCTCTACGTAAGCACCACATTGATCTCTGTTCGTGTCTCACAGATCGATGGTGCATCATGGTATCTGAGGCTAATCATCTTGGTTGCCTGCGATGCGCCATGGACGACGACGGGTGCTTGATTTGCAGGTGTACAAGGACAGGAAGGTGGTGGAGCAGCTGGTGAGGAGGGCGGAGAAGGCCGGGTTCAAGGCCATCGCGCTCACCGTCGACACCCCGCGCCTCGGCCGCCGCGAGGCCGACATCAAGAACAGGTTCGTGCTGCCGCCGGGCCTCACGCTCAAGAACTTCGAGGGCCTCAACCTCGGCACCATGGACCAGGTCAGTTGATCACCCGCCTTCATTCCTCCATCGGCTTTACGAAATCGACGTTGCATATTTTGCTTACCACCTCGATCGGTTGCAGGCCAATGACTCCGGGCTGGCGTCGTACGTCGCCGGCCAAATCGACCGCACCCTGAGCTGGAAGGACGTCAAGTGGCTGCAGAGCATCACCACCATGCCCATCCTCGTCAAGGGAGTCATCACCGCGGAAGACGGTAACCCGTCTCGCCATCTCTTCTTCTTAGCTTTGATTTGAGAGCCACGGATGCGAAGATAGGCTGACATAGCCGGTTTCCGTGGACACCCGCGCGCGCGCAGCTCGGCTGGCCGTCCACTCCGGCGCGGCCGGCATCATCGTGTCCAACCACGGCGCCCGCCAGCTCGACTACGTGCCGGCCACCATCAGCGCCCTCGAGGAGGTCGTCACGGCCGCCCAGGGGCGCATCCCGGTGTACCTCGACGGAGGCGTCCGCCGCGGCACCGACGTCTTCAAGGCGCTCGCTCTCGGCGCCTCCGGCGTCTTCGTAAGCCACCGATCGACCCTTCACCAGCCACTGTACATACCGCGTACGTATGTTTAGCACTGGATTCTTGTTTGCAGATCGGGCGGCCGGTGGTGTTCGCGCTGGCGGCGGAGGGCGAGGCCGGAGTGCGGAACGTGCTGCGCATGATGCGGGAGGAGTTCGAGCTCACCATGGCGCTCGGCGGGTGCACCAAGCTCAGCGACATCACCCGCAACCACATCTTCACCGAGGGTGACCGCCTCGGGCGCCCCCTGCCGAGGATGTGATCAAGAGCCAACGGCATACGAACGCGCCCACCGCCGATCATCGCCGTCTCTGACGCACGGCCGGGCATGCTAGCCAAGTATCCACTGCAACGCACGCAATAATTACCGCGAACTCTATACCTACGACATCGTCAGCGCCAAGATGGATGCTAGCCGTGTGTGTCCGGCCGGGGACGGTGAGCCGTAGTAGATAAATTTTGCGTACTGTCGACCGGCACGTTTCGCCATTTGACCATATTTCACACCGACTACACCATATTGTATTCCATATCCTATTGGGTCCACACATATACACTCATCGATTCTGTATTTATCATAATACATTGTCATCGAGTAAAGCTTATCTGGATACGGGTGTGAACTGGAAAGGGTCCCAGCCCCGCGAGCATCGCCGCTCGCCTGGCGGCTGCCGCCCTCCCCAGCCACATCCATCGTCGCAGGTAGCAGCTCACCGCTCTCGCTGTCGGCCAGCCCCGCGAACAACTACTATAATTCAAATTACACTTACACAATGTTCATAACTAATTGCACTTGTAATTGAACAATTTTAACTTTAAAGTGGGCGTCGTATCCTATGAATCTGACTACGTTCGTGCACCCCTGCATCCCTTCGCTACCATCCATCCGAATCAAATCCTGCGCATGTAGTTTGTTGGCTCAATTCTTGCAAAAAGACGCCCGCCTCCAACCCAGCTCACCTATGCGATTTGCGAAAAGATCCCTCATCCCCTGGCCTGTCTCCCACCTCCGGCTCCTGAATCATTCTCCTGCCAGTCCAACTCGGCAACTCCGGTTGCAAACAGGACCTAGATATCTGGCTACCACATCCCGCCGACGACATGCGGCGCATGCGTCGATGGAGACACGCCAGAGGCGGCTCATAGATCCCAGCGACGACAGCCCAAGACGGAGATCCATGTGTGTGGCCGACTGGCCGTCTCATCGGCCGCCTTCACATCTCGTCGATGGCAGCCCGTGAGCACGAAATTTGGATGACTACGTTTACCTCCACATAGCTAGCCCTATTAGATGATCTCCCCTTGGCCCTTGCCGATTAGTGCCCAGCGAGATGTGACTGGCATGTGTTGGTGAATGTAAATTTCTGAAATAATCTGTTGGTTCTACTTTCGTTTTGGTCAATGCCATTTTCGACGCTGATGTTGTTTTGTAATCGGAGGTGCTCCATGCTTGATTTGCACTGCGCAATTTATATTACAAATCTGATATACTGATGGCAAATATTTGCCTATGATACATGCTGCTCCTGGTACTAAACACCTAATGGCTATGCTTGTAATTTCTTCTAACTGTTAGCTGCTGGCCATAGGCACGAAATTTCTGAGCATGCTTCAGGTTTTGAGCATTTGTCTCGACTGATTGCAACTTCAGTAGCTAGGTTCAGAGTGTTTGAGTACATGCCTCCATCTCAGCTTGATATGCATCCTGTAGTTTCTGAAGATTCCCATAAGACATAACAAATGGTTGTCCTTCGCTACATGACCCCAACCACTCTTATCAAACTGACGAATACAGGATTGCTTCCATTTTTGGTGCACTATATTCTCCCTCACTTTGTTGGAGTTTGCAAGATAATGACCAATTTCGTGGCTCAAGGAATGTATTTACACGATAAGTCTTCCAAACAACAAGTACAGTTCGCGTTCTGCAGATGTAGAATTTAGAGAGACAGATCACGGCAAGGGAGATGGGTCTGCAGATGAATAAGTAGATGGGAAAAAAAAATTAGGCCGTTCTGATGTCTAAAGGGACGAGGGAAAGCAAGTTTCTGTTATCATAAAATAAGATTCTCCGTCCATAATCGCGGTGGCCGCCAGATGGGTCGCAACGCATCATGGGAGGAGATTTTCTCCGCCGTGCTGATCTGAACGATTCAGGAGCCGGAGGTGGGAGACAGGCCCAGGAGATGAGGGCTCTTTTCGCAAATCGCATAGGTGAGCTGGGTTGGAGGCGGGCGTCTTTTTGCAAGAATTGAGCCAACAAACTACAGACGCAGGATTTGATTCGGATGGATGGTAGCGAAGGGATGCAGGGGTGCACGAACATAGGCAGATTCATAGGATATGACGCCCGGCGTGCTCTCACTCAAATCAACATCCCTCATAATTGATACTCAGTGATTTAAGACTCATGTCTCAATTGTTCATTATTGATGTGTACATCACTCATGATGAAAAATGCAACGGTAGGCAAAACTTGCCAATCACATCTATGTGACTCTTATTCATCTTTTGATGGGCGTGTTCCAACCTCAAGACGATCTTGTCATGAACGTCAAGACAACCAAGTGATCCCGCTGTGAAGTCTGAACTCTTATACACGCTTCAACTATTGTTGGATGGTTAGGTGAACAGTGGTATTCCCGGTCCACCAGGGTTCAAGTCCTGGTGCTCGCATTTATCCTGGATTTATTTTAAGATTTCCGGCGATGCACGTTCAGTGGGAGGTGCTCATAGGGGTAGTGGGTGCGTGTGTGTGTTTATAGGGGTGAGTGTATGCGCGTATATATGAGTGTTTGCGTCTGTACTGTCTTCAAAGAAACTATTGTTACTGTGGGAATTTTTCTTCTAGCTCGACTTCTTCCTCTTTTCATATTGTTACTTTTGAAAATGAGTTTTATTTCTTTAGTAGGTACCCTCCTCATATGGTTCAAGCCGTTCGTATCCATGTGTACATGGCGCAACCAAAGCGACACTTATTCCAGACGGCGCTACACTTAGAATAACACTAACCATTCAGACCATACGTCATGTCGTGCTCGTTGCCATCGAAGGCGGCGTTCATCTCAGCCTCCTCGCCCGCGGCCAACTACACTGCCGCCGCCATCGCGTACAAACAACACTTCTCCTCCCCGCCCTCTGCCTCGGCACCATCTTCACGCACTTCTCCTGTGGCGACAACACTAGCAACTTGTTCTCCGCGCCGCCCACGGGCCGCTTGCATGTGACTCCGTGCCCCGTCGCGTCTGCCGCGGCCACCATCCACCCCGTTGTCGAGGCACTCTACTATAACGATGTATGTCATGTGTAGATGTAACTCTTAATCACGTCATGTGTATGCAACCAAACACCATGTAGTGCATCAGTTCAATCAACACAGGCAACCAAAGGCCAGACAAAAATTGCCTCCCTAATGCAGCCATGCTATATGCGGCTTACCAAACTACATGCAGAACATGATTTTTACCTGTATTTACTCAGCCAGGCTCAATTGAGTCACAAATGTAATGAGGCAAAAAAATAATGCAGTCTACCAAACACGTTTTTGACGATTTTTAGCATTCATGGTCCAGCACAGTCACGCAGGGCTCATAATGTGTGCTCTACAATCCCTCAAAAAAGTGGGCTCTACAAAAAAACTTATAAAACCCCTAAAAAAACTTATAAAAAAGGAAATTGCAGCATGTTGGATGCCGGTTGTTTCGCTGTATAAATGGCATAAAGTGGAGGGTCGTATAAGCAAAGCCATCGAGAGAGGTGTCTTGAGTCAACAGGGCTGCGACGCCTTGTCCTTCGCCCTAGCCGCCGGCCCTCCCGCTCCGCACGGTCTAGCTCGAGCACACGTTCTTTTGATCGGAAGCCATGGTGGTGGCGCCTACTGCAGCGGAGGCGCCCGACGTCGATCTAGCGCAGGTGTCGAAGAAGGCGCTCGCCAGCCCTGCGGGTGCTAGGGCTGGGACCATCGGGAAGGGGATGATGATCCACGCGAACCGCAGCGTCGCCGACGACGACCCGTTACGCTGCTTGGTAAGCTCCGTGATCTCTCCCTCCCGATCCGTTGCCCTAATTAACACCCTCCTCCTTCCAGCTATATATACTGCACGTACGTTGCTGTTCAAATCTACGTAGTATTCTGGTGCTTTATACCTGCCGACTGGACAAAGCACAATACATTAAGATCATGATTTTGCGTTCACAACAGATGGGGCTTTTTTCTCAATATAAGTTCTCCATTGTTAGTTAATGCTGTCACTTTGCAGCGGATTATTGCCTGATCTGTTTGAATAACATGTATTGTTTGACACTTATTGTCTACTCAGATATATCTGCACATCGCTTTTAAAGCCTGGGACAGTGATCCTATATGTGCAAGAGTCCCTCAACTTCTGTAATGTGAAGGTAATATCTACTTAGCGAGTTAGTATGAGTTTAGTGCTGAAATATACGTGGATTACCCAAACTTTTCCAGAAATAGAAGTCTGAAGTGATGGGAAATGTTGGACATCCCACATACTCCCTCCGTTCCTAAATATAAGTCTTTGTAGAGATTTCACTAGGTGGACTACATACGGAGCAAAATGAATGAATCCACACTTAAAATGCATCTATATACATCCGTATGTAGTTCATAGTGAAATCTCTACAAAGACTTATATTTTGGAACGGAGGGAGTATACTTCAACACCTCTCTCATGTGTGGCTCAATAAGGCCTAAACATGGACAGAAAGAGGGCGATCTTTTTTATTTAAATCGCAAAGGCAACAGTTGAACCCAAGATATGTTGGCTTCGATACCATGTTAAGTTTCATGCACCAATCATTAAAATAAAAAATCCCAAACTTAATAAGAAAGTTGGGTGGCCCACATATATTCAACACTTTAAAAACTTGATATGCACCCTAGAACATATGTTATGCCTGTGACAAAATTACCCCTGTTAAAAATTCTTACCACCTTTTACCCCTAAGTGGTAACTAAATGACATGTTTTACCGGATTTAATGATTTCCCTCCAGTTCTGCCGAGATGGAGCCAACCATCAAGCCTACGCTGTCCCGCTGTGCTACTGCATTTCTTGCACCCGACTGTGTGAAAAGAAGTGGAGATGGTGTGTCAACCCCTGTTAGCACCAGAGGGCTACCGGAGTGACCTTGAAGCTATAATTCCTATACTGAAGAAGCACTTCGTGGAAGACAATACGGCCCGCGTGGCCCGCTTTCCGATGCTCGTGGAGAACCTAATAGCAGAAATTAGAATGCTTAAATCGGAGGAAACCCTTGACTACAAGGATTTTGACAGGAGGTCTATCATTTTCAGTCATCCTGTCACGCAGTGCTCGTCGGCGCGGATCAGTATCTATACTAATATTATTCTCCATTCGAGCTCGTCGTGCGGGACATACGGAGAAAATTTTAGGAATGCACTGGACCCGCCAGGGTCGAACAAGTTTCCTGCACCAAGCTGGGTGCTAAGAGCATACGATCCACATGATCAATCATCACCAGAGGGACTGAGAGACGTGTTTGTACATCCTGAGAAAGCATATCGCAATACATTTCTCTCCAGACTGCGTTTCTCCAGGTGCCTGGTGACGCACGCCCTAAAGAACGAGGTATTTACATCGTCTGCGCCCAGGCTAGACATACCAAAATGTGCACATTATTTGGTTTGCTGATTGACTTGACACTCTTATTTTTCCAGATAACAGAGAAACAGGTTGAAGCCGCACTCTACTTGTTATGGCCAACTCAGTTGCCAGAACTACAACGCAGAGTGATGCTCCTTTTCAAGCCAACAGCTCGGTCCAAATCGGCAAATAAAGATTCTACTCCCTCTGTTCGGAAATACTTGTCGGAGAAATCGATGTATCTAGAACTAAAATACGTCTAGATACATCCATCTCTTCGACGAGTATTTCCGAACGAGGGAGTACACCAGTAAAGACAGTGAACCTAATTGACCTACGAGAGGCTTTTGGCTCCAAGAAATGAAATAGCACACTTCAAGTGTTTCTGGTTAGTAGTACCTTCTGTATACTCTCTTCAGCTACCTCTAGCTCCATAGATTCCCAATTGAATTTTGCTTCAGATGATAAGAGGGCTAATTCCCCTGCTTTTACATGAGCTAATCCTAAGATTCCCCTGCTTCAGATGATAGCCGCATTTTTTTATGGGTTTCACTTGAAGATAAGGATGGAAATCCTTATTTTCCAGCTTGCTGTTCACAGATTTTGATCAAATGTTTTTATACTGTGTCATGTTCAGTCTATTACCTGAAAATCCTAAGATTCTCACTCTGAATCTGAAAATGGACCTAGAGTTTTCTTACTTGTACCCAGCATATAAGTTGAAGGATGCATGTTAGTGCTCTTGTTTGAATTTTGTATGGGTCTTCACTTTACGATAAGTGCGTAAAATCTTTGTTTCGTATGCGACGCTACAGATTTTGATCAAATGCTGCTATATTGCCTTGTGGAAAACGTTACCAAATTGTCAATTAAATCTTGAAACCCCTAACATATCTGATAACCATAGAGTTTAAAAAAATTATATATTGTACTGACCGAGTTACTAATGTTCGATGGCGCTGTCCTGCTACTCTGCCATGTTCCAGGACGACAGTGCTGCATGTTAATAGCATGAGCCTTGGACTGGATTGCCATGCTAGACAACATGACGCCCTCGATAGGCGCAGCTGTCGCGCCATCAAGCATAGCGCCCTAGCCTAGGCCGTCGTGCAAAAGGGTCAGTTTGTGCCTTTTTTTTCTCATATACGGTTCATTTTGCGGTGAAATTTCAGAGAAAGGTCAAATTTGTCCATTTTCATCGGAAGACACATCGTTGGCCTGGCTGCACAGATGCTGGACTTCCACGGACTTGCTCGCCGCGCTGCGCCCTGTATGGCAAGGAGCCCTGAGTCGATCCCGTCAACTGCTTGTTCTTGCGTCAAATTTGCTCCTCCGTGCGACCAACTGCATGACCGTCTCTGCCAGGAGGCAAGTTCAAATCATGGTGGTCTGCATGCGATGGCTGTCGGCCGGCCCCGAGAAAAGGGATGGCTTCCCTGCTCTCGGCCTGGTAGGTCTGGAGGAAAAGGATGACTGCGTGTTCAACGCGGCGCAGCCTGATGTTCATCATCTCCTTCGTTATCATTCAGGACGAGGCACGCGAGTGGTCACGCGACTGCTAAATCTGTTATCGTTCCAGGCTAAATTTGAAGACATGACAATAAGTGTCTCAATCTTGATACAACTTTGCATTAAAGTTAGTACAAAGTTGAGACACTTATTTTGGAACAGGGGGAGTACTAGGTAAACCCGTCAAAAATTTTTTTTGATACTAGGTGAATGCAGATATCCCTGTTAGCAGATCAACACTGGGTTCAGTCCAGGCATCAGGATACTCAGGATGAAAGCGGCACCAGTTTTTGCAACACATCATCTACTGCCTACCCCGAATGAAGGAGACCATCTAGCAAAAGATGTAATCTCAGGATGCCAGGTGACTGTTCTCCTCTCACGGCCCTTCGTACGACCTGTCGCTTCATGTAACGTGGAAGTACGTACAAGACCCCGTGTCGTCGATACCAGTTACTACTCCCTCTGTTTCTAAATATAAGTCTTTTTAGAAATTTCAAATGGACTACCACATACGGATGTATGTAGACATATTTTAAAGTGTAGATTCACTCATTTTACTTCGCATGTAGTCACTTGTTGAGATCTCTAGAAAGACCTATATTTAGGAACGGAGGGAGTAGTTTGATTGCGCAGCTGAGAGCCTCGCTGGTAACAACAGAACAACCAACGGCCCGTGTCTCCTTCCTGCCTACACGCCGTGTAACGCAGCTGAAATATGTAGCATTTTTTTATTTATTTTTGCGGGGATGAAATATGTAGCATTGCACCCAGTAGTTTCAGTTGCGTCACACAGAGACAGTCTACTAATTCAGGTTTACATTGCTTCAATCTGCACAAGGTTGGAGTACTTGGTAATAAACAGGATGGGAATTATGAATTATCACACAAGAAATATTGCAAGTTAATATGAGAAGCGTCGTGTTTCCTTCCTCGATACATCCGCAACTAAGCGAGAACAGACTAGATTTAGAGGAGGTCAAGTGTGGATCACATCGGAAAGGCGCGGTCGCGGCCGGAGCCTTCCTTCTTCATCGGACACCACCTCCACCCCGCCGACCACCATGAAATTATTTGTGGTAGTCGCTCATGCGGTCCTCGTCCTTGGTCAGGAAGAACCTGGCCGTGCAGAGTCTGCCGGAGCCAAGCGGCAGGAGGTCGGTCGACATGAGCCGCCAATCTTTTGGCCAGAACCTCGACCCCAGATCACTCCCCAGGTTCTGCCACGCCGGTGTCCGGGCCAGCGGCTGCCACCCCGGTGTCCCGGCCAGCGGCTGCCACCCCGGTGTCCCGGCCACCGGCGCGGACACGGCGGCGAGGGCGAGGTCGGACGCGCAGAGCTCACGGGCGGATCTTGCTCCACGCGCCGCTCTCTGTGTCGAAGCGGAACGTGCCGGCTCCCACGGTGGACACCCAGAACTGATCGCCGACTTCAAAGGGGTACGGTTGTTGCTGGAGGCGGCCGGGAAGGGAGGTGGCCGGAGGGATTGCCAGTGCCAGTTCGGCTGCCAATTGCAGTCGTTGTGGTTGCGGCCGTTCATCAGAGCCGCGAACTGGTGATCGATGCCATTGCCACTCATGACGAAAAGGCAGTGGTCACCGACGGCTGCCGACATGGGTTTCATCACGCGCTGGAGCATCATCGGCATATTGGTGCTGAAGCGGATACCGTGCACGGCGGCATCGTAAAGGTAGGTGCCCCCTGTGCTGTCCACGGCGAGGATCTTGTCCCGGTTGCTGCCGAAGGCCATGAAATCCCTGGAGCAGTATTGCCCCGGCGGGCCGCTGGGCAAGTCGAAGGAGATGGAGGCTGGAGGCAGCGGGACGTCCTCCATTGCCGCCGTTGCATCGGCTGAAGGGCCTTGCCCGGAGACCGGCGATCCGGCCGGGTAGAACAGGTTTGCCGGGTTGATACGGTGGATGCTGAAGGGAACGCGGCCGCTCATGTGATTCACCACCAGGTTCAGACACCGGCCATTCATGGCTCCTCCTGCTCTTTTGGCTTTGGTAGATCGAGATGTGAAGGAAGCGCTGGCGGCGCAAGCTAGACTGCTCTCCGGAGGGAGACGAGAAAATCGATCGACCAATCGCGGTGGACGGACGATGGTAGCGGTACCCAACCGCTGAAACGCGGGCCAACGATCCAGTGCATGGCAGCCTGAAGGCCCAGCGGCAGTCGCATACGAGCACGTTCGGCTTCGGTCGGACGGGTCGCACCTGGATTCATGCTTAGGTTGTGTTTGGTTCAACCGTGGAAATTTTAAAAGCTGCTCAACTATGAACTGCGGAAAAGCAGCTGCCAAATTAATTACGGATAGCTTCAAAAAAATACGGATTGTGAAAGTGAGGAAGTGGGGAAGATGAAAATTGTTTGATTTGAGCAACTACGAAATTATAGATTGCGTATGAATTGTCCGTAATGTCCCCTGTCACCGGATAAATTGTGCTAAGGGCATCTCCAAAGCGGACCGTCGAACCGTCCGCTGTCCGGACCGATCTGCCTGGACACAATTTGCCATCCAATGAGATGTTCGGACGTCCGTTTTCTCTCAAATCAAAACCAAGGAAGTCGATAACTGCCACACGTGTGGTGTATCGGGTGGTTGTGCCGCACGCCCTGTGTGGCATGGAGACGACCCCGCCCGCACGACCGCGTCCGGGCCCGCGCGGCCACAGACCGCACGTCCGGTGCAGCGCGATCGCCCCGCATGAGCACGTACGGGCGAGCGAGCACGCGGCCCGCCGACTCGTCTCGGCCGTCGCCCCTCCCCGCCTGCGAGCCACACGCCCCGTGTCCATGGTCCGGACCCTCTTCAGTTGCCATGTTGCTGAACTACAGTTGCCATGTCGGACAACTACAGTTGCCATCTTAGGTCAAAGTGCCGGAGGCCATTTTTGGGCAACTGCAGCTGTTGCCATGTATGGTCTGGTCTACTACAGTTGCCATGATTTAAAAAACTTTATGAATTGCCACCTACTAACACTGGACAGTTGGCATGTAGCACTAAAAAAACATGGCAAAAAACATGTTTCGGGTAAAGAGAGAGTTGTCGTCTGCTACAAGCACGTTAGAGGCAGTTGCCATGTATCCTGCAAAAACACAATGGCAACTGATAGCTTTTGGTGTGTGGGAGAGGAGACGGGCATGTGGGCGATGGTGGTATCTTTAGGAGTTGCCACCTACTAACACTAGACAGTTGCCATGTAGCGCTACAAACAGACGTGGCAACAATAACATGTTCGGGTGAAAGAGAGTTGCCATCTGTTTACAATCACAAATAGGGCAGTTGCCATGTACCCCTCAAAAGACATGGCAAATGACAGCTTGGGTGTGGGAGAGTGGGAGAATGGGCAGTCGTGGGAGATGGGGAACAGAAGTGGTGCGTGGCGTGCGGGCGCGACATCATTTTCATCGCACGCCCCGACTGGCGAACCTTGACCGCGGAGAGAAAACGGCGTGCGGGCGAACTCCCTCACCCGCCACACACACGAGTTGTCCTACGTGGCACACAAATTCAGTCTTTTCATGCCAAGATTCGTGCAAAAAGCACTAGACGGCGATGGAGGCGTGTGGGCGAGTTGGCTAACGCCCACACGTGTGGACGTTAGTGTTTTCAAAAACCAAACCTAGAGTCTCTGCGGGAGTCAGAACATCCACATGACAAACCAAAAGCAACCACGTGATCTCTCTCCATCTGGATGGCGAAGAACCGCTGCTAATCTTTTTCTTTGGCAGGAAAGCTCCTAGCATGTTTTGGCGGAAGCCACTTTGTTTATTTTTTTTCTTCAATCTTTCGGTGTAAACTACTTATAACCATGCATACTACTCCCTCCGTTCCTAAATATAAGTCTTTTTAGATATTTCAAATGGATTACAACATACGGATGTATGTAGACATATTTTAGAGAGTAGATTCGCTCATTTTGCTTCGTATTAGTCACTTGTTGGAATATCTAGAAAGACTTATATTTGGGAACAGAGGGAGTAGCTTGCATTGGCTGATGCTAGCTAGTATTTGGTGAATACTATATCTATTAGCATTTGATTTGATAGCTATTAGCATTTGCCGGAAGCAAAACTACGACAAAAGGTGCTGCCACGACCTGGGGTGCGTGGCGTGTTGCAACCGTTGATGCGGCGCGCTGCAACGTACGACGAGAAGTGCTACCACGGGCATGCGGCAAGCAAGCACGATCCCATGATGCTGGAACCAGTGATCCATTTTGTTGGAACCGATATCTTTGTTTGTTGGAACCGACCTTCTTCCTAATCTTGCAACGGGGCTCAGCGAGCAATTTGCTACAACCGGCGATCTGGTTTGCTAGAACCCATCGATTTTTTTTTGGCTGGAACCAAATTCTCTTCATGAGCCGCGGCAGCGAGGCGCTTTAATTTTTTTGCTGCAATTGTGTTTTTTGCTGGCATCAGCAATTGATTTTGCTGGAACCGGCCGAAGCAGAGCAGGAACCATTTTGAGTAATTGTTTTTTGCTAGTCATCCAGCCGGCGAGCTGCTCCTGAGCTTGAAGCAGGAGGCCTCAGGAGGGCGACGAGAATGCATGCGATACAGAGAAACTGGCAGGAGGAAGAAGGAGGGGACGCGTGCATTGTGTGACCGCACGGCGATCAGCCGGTCGACCGGCGCCTAGGAGTACTCTCGAAAAAACATTTTATATCTTGTTACCAAAACAATATAATATAAAACGTGTTCACATATTTAATAAAAATAATAACATTTTTTAGGAAATTCCATATTTAAATATATATATATATATAATTTTAAAATATTCATGTAATATATTAAAGAGTTCATGCTTAAGAAAATGTTTATGTTGCTTTAATAAGGTTTGACCCGCTCTGAAAAAATGTGTTATGCTACCAAAAAATCGTGTTTGCCAAAAATATTTATATATCTATACCTAATAATAAAGGTGTTACTACTTCTTGCGATACGTCACAGAAATTGCCCCCAAAGTTGCAAAAAATTACCAATCAATACCACCTACAAGTGATAAAAAAAACGTTGCACACAGGGGAATCACCGCCTGGACCGGCCCATGAAGTTGAGACCTCCTATACCACACCCTGCACGTGTTGGGAGAAGACGCAGCGTCCCCGTTTGAGCCGGCCGTTGTCCGGGCAGCCTGTGTTTTAAAATTTGTTTTCTAGTTTCTCTCCTTTTTGTTTTCCTACTTTAAATAATTTGTGACTTCAAAAAAGTTCCAATTTTCTTAAAAATTGCAATTTTTTAATAAAATGTTTGTGGATTCAACAAATATTCACGATTTTATAAGAAAATAATTTCTTACTAAAATTGTTCGAAATTTTGAAAACCAATGTTTGGAAAATCATAAAATGTTTTTGATTTTTCAAAAAGTTCATGTATGAGAAAATTTAATGAAATTTAAAAAAATTTGGCCAATTCAAAAAATGTTCATGAGTGCAAAAATACCCTAACAATTCAAATACTGTTAATGACTTACAGAATAGTTTATTCATTCATAGAATGTTCGCTTATTAAAAAATGATCATGCATTTCAAAAAATGAAAACAAAAAAATGTTCGTGAATTTAAAAAATTGTTCCACCAATTTCTAAAACAATGGTTGTTCATTCTAGAAATGTTCGCCGATTCAAGAAAATTGTTAAAACAATGTTTGCAATTTTACAAAAATGTGTGCAAATAGTCTCAAATGTTCATGAATTTAAAAAATATTTGAAAATTTGTAAAAGTGTTCATGAATTTGAAAAATGTTCATTATTTCAGATATGTTCACGAGTTTAAAAAAATATTCATTATCATGAGATTGGGAGTGATAGTGTATATCTTGGTGATGCAGCAAAATGTGATCATGGACATTGGAGATTATGAATTTTTTTCTCCCGTTGCAACGCACGGTCCCTTTTGGTAATCTTTCCCTAATAATAAAGCGGCTCTTGCTTGTGCCCGCTCACCGTCATTAAGTTATCCCTAAAAGTTACAAACAATTACGCACCGCTGCACCGCTAAGTCAAAAATGATTCGTCGTATAACCGTCACGCAAAAAAAAGGAACGCAGGCATCTTCCCCAGCCTGCACGCACCACCCCACCGCATCGCCGCGCCCGCCTCCCAAACTGCTTGACCGCCCCTCGGCCGCCACCTCTCTCGCTGATGACCGCACCCGCCTCCCAAACTGCTCAGTTGTTGGCGAGATTCCTCGGGCGCCACCGCTCTCGCCCCCCCCCCCCGGGGGGGCAGGTGGATCCGTCTCCATCCCCAAATGGAGCATAGCCGCCACCCCCACTCCGGCGTCGCGTCGAGTGTGTTGGAAATATGCCCTAGAGGCAATAATAAAATGGTTGTTATTATATTTCCTTGTTCATGATAATTGTCTATTGTTCATGCTATAATTGTGTTATCCGGAAATCGTAAAACATGTGTGAATACATAGACCACAACATGTCCCTAGTGAGCCTCTAGTTGACTAGCTCGTTGATCAACAGATAGTCATGGTTTCCTGACTATGGACATTGGATATCATTGATAACGGGATCACATCATTAGGAGAATGTTGTGATGGACAAGACCCAATCCTAAGCATAGCACAAGATCGTGTAGTTCGTTTGCTAGAGCTTTTCCAAATGTCAAGTATCATTTCCTTAGACCATGAGATTGTGCAACTCCTACCATAGGAGTGCTTTGGGTGTGCCAAACGTCACAACGTAACTGGGTGGCTATAAAGGTGCACTACGGGTATCTCCGAAAGTGTCTGTTGGGTTGGCACGAATCGAGACTGGGATTTGTCACTCCGTATGACGGAGAGGTATCTCTGGGCCCACTCGGTAATGCATCATCATAATGAGCTCAATGTGACCAAGTGTTTGGTCACGGGGATCATGCATTACGGTACGAGTAAAGTGACTTGCCGGTAACGAGATTGAACAAGGTATTGGGATACCGACGATCGAATCTCGGGCAAGTAACGTACCGATTGACAAAGGGAATTGTATACGGGATTGATTGAATCCTCGACATCGTGGTTCATCCGATGAGATCATCGTGGAACATGTGGGAGCCAACATGGGTATCCAGATCCCGCTGTTGGTTATTGACCGGAGAGTCGTCTCGGTCATGTCTGCATGTCTCCCGAACCCGTAGGGTCTACACACTTAAGGTTCGGTGATGCTAGAGTTGTAGAGATATTAGTATGCGGTTAACCGAAAGTTGTTCGGAGTCCCGGATGAGATCCCGGACGTCACGAGGAGTTCCGGAATGGCCCGGAGGTAAAGATTTATATATGGGAAGTCCTATATTGGCCTACGGGATTAGTTTTAAACTTCAATAATTGTTATTTAGTGCCAGCTTTGAGCATGAACATTGTATCAGGATCTCGTTTAATTCGAGATGGCTACTCATTTAAATCCGAGAATAATGGTTGTTCTATTTATATGAGAGATATGTTTTATGGTCATGCCCCGCTGGTTAATGGTTTATTCTTAATGAATCTCGAACGTAGTGTTACACATATTCATAGTGTGAATACCAAAAGATGTAAGGTTGATAATGATAGTCCCACATACTTGTGGCACTGCCGTCTTGGTCACATTGGTGTCAAACGCATGAAGAAGTTCCATGCAGATGGACTTTTGGAGTCTCTTGATTACGAATCATTTGACACGTGCGAACCATGCCTCATGGGTAAGATGACCAAGACTCCGTTCTCCGGAACAATGGAGCGAGCAACCAACTTATTGGAAATCATACATACTGATGTGTGCGGTCCAATGAGTGTTGAGGCTCGCGGTGGCTATCGCTATGTTCTCACTCTCACTGATGACTTGAGTAGATATGGGTATGTCTACCTAATGAAACACAAGTCTGAGACCTTTGAAAAGTTCAAGGAATTTCAGAGTGAGGTTGAGAATCAACTTGACAGAAAATAAAGTTCTTACGATCAGATCGTGGAGGGGAATATTTGAGTCACGAATTTGGCACACACTTAAGGAAATGTGGAATAGTTTCACAACTCACGCCGCCTGGAACACCTCAGCGAAATGGTGTGTCCGAACGTCGTAATCGCACTCTATTGGATATGGTGCGATCTATGATGTCTCTTACCGATTTACCGCTCTCATTTTGGGGCTATGCTTTAGAGACTGCCGCATTCACTTTAAATAGGGCTCCGTCGAAATCCGTTGAGACGACACCGTATGAATTATGGTTTGGGAAGAAACCTAAGCTGTCGTTTCTAAAAGTTTGGGGATGCGATGCTTATGTCAAGAAACTTCAACCTGAAAAGCTCGAACCCAAGTCGAAAAAATGCGTCTTCATAGGATACCCTAAGGAAACTATTGGGTATACCTTCTACCTCAGATCCGAAGGCAAGATCTTCGTTGCCAAGAACGGGTCCTTTCTAGAGAAGGAGTTTCTCTCGAAAGAATTGAGTGGGAGGAAAGTGGAACTTGATGAGGTGATACTCACCCCTTCCGTGCCGGAAAGTAGCGCAGCGCGGGAAGATGTTCCTGTGGTGCCTACACCGACTGGGGAGGAAGTTAATGATGATGATCATGAAGCTTCGGATCAAGTTACTACTGAACTTCGTAGGTCCACAAGGACACGTTCCGCACCAGAGTGGTACGGCAACCCTGTCCTGGAAATCATGTTGTTAGACAACGGTGAACCTTCGAACTATGAAGAAGCGATGGCGGCCCGGATTCCGACAAATGGCTAGAAGCCATGAAATCCGAGATAGGATCCATGTATGAAAACGAAGTATGGACTTTGACTGACTTGCCCGATGGTCGGCGAGCCATAGAAAACAAATGGATCTTTAAGAAGAAGACAGACGCGGATGGTAATGTGACCATCTATAAGGCTCGACTTGTCGCTAAGGGTTATCGGCAAGTTCAAGGGGTTGACTACGATGAGACTTTCTCACCCGTAGCAAAGCTGAAGTCCGTCCGAATCATGTTAGCAATTGCCGCATACTATGATTATGAGATATGGCAGATGGACGTCAAAACGGCATTCCTTAATGGCTTCCTTAAGGAAGAGTTGTATATGATGCAGCCGGAAGGTTTTGTCGATCCTAAGAATGCTAACAAAGTAAGCAAGCTCCAGCGCTCAATCTATGGGCTGGTGCAAGCATCTCGGAGTTGGAACATTCGCTTTGATGAGATGATCAAAGCGTTTGGGTTTACACAGACTTATGGAGAAGCCTGTGTTTACAAGAAAGTGAGTGGGAGCTCCGTAGCATTTCTCATATTATATGTGGATGACATACTATTGATGGGAAATGATATAGAATTCTTGGAAAGTATAAAGGCCTATTTGAATAAGTGTTTTTCAATGAAGGACCTTGGAGAAGCTGCTTATATATTAGGCATCAAGATCTATAGAGATAGATCAAGACGCCTCATTGGTCTTTCATAGAGTACATACCTTGACAAGATATTGAAGAAGTTCAATATGGATCAGTCCAAGAAGGGGTTCTTGCCTGTATTACAAGGTGTGCAATTGAGCTCGGCTCAATGCCCGACCACGGCAGAAGATAGAGAAAAGATGAGTGTCGTCCCCTATGCCTCGGCCATAGGGTCTATTATGTATGCCATGCTGTGTACCAGACCTGATGTAAACCTTGCCGTAAGTTTGGTGGGAAGGTACCAAAGTAATCCCGGCATGGAACACTGGACAGCGGTCAAGAATATCCTGAAGTACGTGAAGAGGACTAAGGATATGTTTCTCGTTTATGGAGGTGACGAAGAGCTCGTCGTAAAGGGTTACGTCGATGCTAGTTTCGACACAGATCTG
This sequence comes from Aegilops tauschii subsp. strangulata, assembly GCF_002575655.3. Classification (NCBI taxonomy): domain Eukaryota; kingdom Viridiplantae; phylum Streptophyta; class Magnoliopsida; order Poales; family Poaceae; genus Aegilops; species Aegilops tauschii. The sequence goes on from NC_053039.3 coordinate 504,752,415, forward strand.
GATGACTCTAAGTCACAAACCGGATACGTGTATATTTTGAATGGTGGGGCTGTAAGCTGGTGCAGTTGCAAGCAAAGCGTTGTGGCGGGATCTACATGTGAAGCGGAATACATGGCGGCCTCAGAGGCAGCACAAGAAGCAATCTGGGTGAAGGAGTTCATTACCGACCTAGGAGTTATTCCCAATGCGTCGGGCCTGATGACTCTCTTCTGTGACAACACTGGAGCTATTGCCCTTGCCAAGGAGCCCAGGTTTCACAGGAAGACCAGGCATATCAAGCGTCGCTTTCAACTCCATTCGTGAAAATGTTCAAAATGGAGACATAGATATTTGTAAAGTACATACGGACCTGAATGTAGCAGATCCGTTGACTAAACCTCTCCCTAGAGCAAAACATGATCAACACCAGAAGTCTATGGGTGTTCGATTCATCACAATGTAACTAGATTATTGACTCTAGTGCAAGTGGGAGACTGTTGGAAATATGCCCTAGAGGCAATAATAAAATGGTTGTTATTATATTTCCTTGTTCATGATAATTGTCTATTGTTCATGCTATAATTGTGTTATCCGGAAATCGTAAAACATGTGTGAATACATAGACCACAACATGTCCCTAGTGAGCCTCTAGTTGACTAGCTCGTTGATCAACAGATAGTCATGGTTTCCTGACTATGGACATTGGATGTCATTGATAACGGGATCACATCATTAGGAGAATGATGTGATGGACAAGACCCAATCCTAAGCATAGCACAAGATCGTGTAGTTCGTTTGCTAGAGCTTTTCCAAATGTCAAGTATCATTTCCTTAGACCATGAGATTGTGCAACTCCTACCATAGGAGTGCTTTGGGTGTGCCAAACGTCACAACGTAACTGGGTGGCTATAAAGGTGCACTACGGGTATCTCCGAAAGTGTCTGTTGGGTTGGCACGAATCGAGACTGGGATTTGTCACTCCGTATGACGGAGAGGTATCTCTGGGCCCACTCGGTAATGCATCATCATAATGAGCTCAATGTGACCAAGTGTTTGGTCACGGGATCATGCATTACGGTACGAGTAAAGTGACTTGCCGGTAACGAGATTGAACAAGGTATTGGGATACCGACGATCGAATCTCGGGCAAGTAACGTACCGATTGACAAAGGGAATTGTATACGGGATTGATTGAATCCTCGACATCGTGGTTCATCCGATGAGATCATCGTGGAACATGTGGGAGCCAACATGGGTATCCAGATCCCGCTGTTGGTTATTGACCGGAGAGTCGTCTCGGTCATGTCTGCATGTCTCCCGAACCCGTAGGGTCTACACACTTAAGGTTCGGTGATGCTAGAGTTGTAGAGATATTAGTATGCGGTTAACCGAAAGTTGTTCGGAGTCCCGGATGAGATCCCGGACGTCACAAGGAGTTCTGGAATGGTCCGGAGGTAAAGATTTATATATGGGAAGTCCTATTTTGGCCATCGGAAAATGTTCGGGATTTTTCGGTATTGTACCGGGAAGGTTCTAGAAGGTTCCGAAGTGGGGCCCACCTGCATGGGGGGACCCACATGAACGTGGGTAGTGGGGGCAAGGCCCCACACCCCTGGTCAAGGCGCACCAAGATCCCACCTTAGAAGGAATAAGATCATATCCCGAAGGGATAAGATCAAGATCCCTAAAAAGGGGGGATAACAATCGGTGGGGAAGGGAAATGATGGGATTTCTTTCCCCCACCTTTGCCAACGCCCCAATGGACTTGGAGGGCAAGAAATCAGCCCCCTCCACCCCTAATATAGTGGGGAGGTGCATGGGAGCAGCAACCCAAGCCCCTGGCGCCTCCCTCTCCCTCCCGTGACACCTCCCCCTCTCCCTCTCGCTGAGCTTGGCGAAGCCCTGCCGAGATCCCCGCTGCTTCCACCATCACGCCGTCGTGCTGCTGGATCTCCATCAACCTCTCCCTCCCCTTGCTGGATCAAGAAGGAGGAGACGTCTTCCCCAACCGTACGTGTGTTGAAGGCGGAGGTGCCGTCCGTTCGGCGCTCGGTCATCGTTGATTTGGATCACGACGAGTACGACTCCATCAACCCCGTTCACTTGAACGCTTCCGCTCGCGATCTACAAGGGTATGTAGATGCACTCTTTTCCCTCTCGTTGCTAGAAGACTCCATAGATTGTTCTTGGTGATGCGTAGAAATTTTTTTAATTTCTGCAACGATCCCCAACAAAGTGCCCCCGTGTTGTTCCGACGCCCACCCCTCGCCTTCCTCAGCTCGAGAACTCTCCGTCTTGCCTCACTCCTCTGCGGCTGTCATTGAGTTTGACATGGGCGAGGCAAGGAGGCTGGGGAATAGTTGGTTCTACAGGCGATGTGCTCGGACCCGGAGGAGGTAGATGTTGTGGCGGTTGCCGTGCTCAATGGAGCCCATGCTTCGGTGGATTTCCTAGGAGACGCAGAGGTACGCCGCTCATCAATATGATAATTACTTTAGTGTCATACTCTGAGCAGCTACTGAATTTCTAAACTTGAAATATTTCCATTGCCAGTGCCAACTCAGGCAAAAAGAACAACCTTTCCACTAATCCCAGTTGTGTGATGATACGTCTTCAATGTATCTATAATATTTGATTGTTCTATGCCTTTATATTATCAAATTTGGATGTTTTATATACATTTATAAGCAATTATATATATCATTTTTTGATACTAACCTATTAACTTAGTGTCCAATGCCAGTTGTTGTTTTCTGCATATTTTTGGTTTTACAGAATATACATATCAAATGAAGTCCAAATGCCCCGAAACTTTTTGAAGATTTTTTTTCTGACAATAAGAGACACTGTAAGATTCGGGAGGACGCGAGAAGATGGAGCAGTGGCCGGGGGGCATGCCCCGGTGGCTTGTGAGGCACACGTGGCTCCGTTTGACCTAATTCTTCATCTATAAATACCCATAAATCGTGAAACCAACCGAGACAGAGAGGAAATACTTTTTCCACCGCCGCAAGTTCCAGAACCACGAAATCCAATCTAGAGGCCTTTTCCAGCACTCTGCCAGAGGGGGCAACAATCACGGGGCTCTACATTAACCTTGCTGCCTCTCCAATGATGCATGACAGAATAAAAGGAGCGCATGCACGTATTTTCCACACCACCTTGTCATGCATGAATGGGCCACGGAAGCATCTGAAATTTACCTTGAATTATTGGAAGAAAATATAAATTACGATATGGGCTAGACCCAATAATTCCAACATTAAGCGATACATATCACTGCCCGAGAAATTCTTGTTTCGGATATGTACCTCGTTTTGTGGATGCAAAGGGAGACGTATACGTGAGCACATGATTCGTCTTATCTACCCAAGTGATTCATCGATGATCGAAAGCGTCACCACACCACATGCATTCGCCGTGTCGTGTCGTGCTGTGCTGTGCCGTGATGCTTTCCGGGCATGGCTGAACAAGAACAAACAACGTTTGCTTTCATGATAATTTCATACGGAGCGGGACTAGTACCCAATACAGCAGCGCGTGACAGTCTTTCCTTAAAACAGATTGCAGTTACTCCGAACTGTGAATTATGATCGTCTCATTACCATTGTCCACCATATTCTCCTGCTCCTCACGTCATCGGGAGCAGCTGACCGCGCAGGAGGGATGTGACGGGACAATACAGCCGGAACTGTAGGCACGGGGAGCAGCCAGCGTTTCTCACTGCCGCCTACGTCCGATCCTCCTCCTGCACGGAGGGCTCTACATCAAATTTGCTGCCTACCCCGAATGATTTAGGGGCAGCAACCAAACAGACCCTTAAGGCCAACTCCAGCCCACGATTTCAAACGCTGCACGGCCCCGCTCGCCAGCAACAGCTTGCCGCAGCACTTGCCCTAGGCCGCGACAGCAACAGCCGATGCGGGGCAGTGCCATGGCAAGGGCGAGGAGCATGCCGACGCGGGGCGGCGCCATGGCGACGCGGCGTTCTCGTCGAGCTGGAGCACGCTATGGCGGCGCGTGTGCTCCGGCGAGGCGACGCGGTGGACGGTAGCGCGAGCAGCCATGGCGGTGCGGCTCCGGCGAGACGAGCGAAGGCGACGCAGCTCCGGCGTCTTGCAGATGAGAAAGAGAGGGGAAGGGGAGAAAAGGTGGCTGTCATGCGGGCCATGCGCGGACGCAGACGGCCGTCCGCTTCGACCCAAATCCATCTCAAGTTTGGTCTGAAAATAGGGTCGAACGGACACAAAACCAATAAGATGGGTCCAGGCCGTCGCGCGCTGGGCTGTGGGGTTTGTCCGTTTTGCCCCAAACGTACAGGGCCGGACATGATGGGTCGTGCGCTGGAGTTGGCCTAAATCTCGACCTGAATAGCTTGGTATAATTGTTCTCCTCTCACGACCTTTATACGACCTGTCGCTTGCTGTAACGTAGAAGTACGTACCAAGACTGACCCTGTGTCGATACCAGTTAATGAGTTGGTTGCAAAGCAGAGCGCCTCGCTGGTAACGACAGAAGTACAGAACAACCAACGGGCTAGTGTCTCCTACCTGCCTACACGCCTTAATGCAGCTGAAGTATCTACCATTGCACCGAGTAGAGTAGTATCAACAGCGTCAGACAGAGACAGTTTACTTCAGGTTTACATTACTCCAACCCCAACCTGGACAAGGTTGGAGTACTCGATCACACAAGAAGATTGGAAGTTAATACGAACAGGGGGAATTCGAGGATTTGCCCCAAGTTTCCCAGCACTCTGAGGATTTGCCCTTATTTTCCTTGTAACTGCACGCTTACCACATATGGCCGCTGCTGCTCGTCCACGCCGCCGCTAGAACTGTTTGTCCGCGCCGCCGAGCTGGTCGTGTGATCTGCCACTCGTACACGACGCACTGCCACCAAGTTACGGTTACACTCCCGGTTGCCGCCGGCCGCTATGTACGTAGTCTTCGTGGTAACCAACCGTCGTCGCCCATCGCTTGGGATGGAAAGTCGCCGCCGCCGCCGGCGCCACGGTTTGGTCGGCGTGGGAAGAGACGAGAGATGGGGCTCGGTTAGGCTGGTGCAGGGTTATTTTAGACATTTCACGTGAGTCCGTCATGTCAAGGGGCAATTCATCAAACGGTAGGCAAAGCTGTGGCAAAGGATCAGTTACAACGAAAACTAGATGATACCTCGTGCGTTGCTGCGGGAATTTGTGATACCGTATAGAAGGATTTATGGAGTGAGAAATAGGGAAGCCTATGAAAGGAAATATAAATATATGTCTATTTGAACATTTGAATGAATAAAATGCCAGACAAATTAATATATCATAGAGTATCTCCATATTTGCGTAATTAGAAGAACGCATTGCTAACATTAAGAGAAATAACATATATTACGATGAAAATTTTCTCATAATAATTCAAGATAATTTCATTTGGTTGTCTATTAGAAGTGCATCGAAGCAAGAAACAAAGAGATTTCATACTAATTCGTGACCCTCACAGTGTTAATGCACCCGAATAGGAATTAGCTTGCATTCTCCACCTTGATCCACTTATTGAGTGGATGATAATCAAAGCTATACTAAATGTCATGGTTCCCGAGTAGACCATATGTACTCTATTTTACTACATCTTATATATCGCACAACCAGTAAACATATAGCAATTAAATTGAAGGACAATGAGAACAACCCATATCTAATCCTCTGTGCAAGGAAAAAACTCTCAGCAAGAACTGTTATCCAAGGTGTTTTATCTCAACCAAATATTTGTTAGTAAGCATGTAGTAGGGCTATAGGCAACAATGCACCATACATTAAACTGGATTTTAGAGAGAATGAGTATGTTAATACTTGTACTCCATATTTCCTTTCATTTATATAGGCAGGTAATTGTTGTGACAACAGTAGAACCCTGCAGTTGTATCACTCGAGTAATAGAACAGAACTACCCATAAAATTCAGAATGGAATACTACTCCCAGGGAACAAATTACCTGAAAACGAAGTCGAATAATATGCTATATGTTGTGAACTTGTGATTCTACAAAACAATCTACTGAGAGCAATAATAGTACAAAATACAAAACTAAAATGTATGATATGGGGGAGACAGAGAGATGCGGGATTGCAGTTGGGCACAATATAGCTCGTCAGGTGGACGCCTGGGCGTTGGTCTTGGACCATCATAGGGCACAACAACGGGGATCACCAGGCTCCGAGAAAGGTAGAGATAAAGGGCAGGATCACGAGGCTCCGATCCGACAGCAGTACGAAGAGAGAGAGAGGTAGAGATGGACGAAACATGCGAAGACCGATGTGTGTTTTTTTCTTTTTCATGAGGGAATAGGTGGAGCTTTATTCGTTCAGGGAGATGAAGAACCTTCGGGGGTTCGTTGATCAGATCAGATTAATATGTAAGACAAAGGTTCATGCGATGGCCAATAAGATTCCTTCAGTTATGAAAAAAAAAATAGCGCAAGCACAGCCATATAATCGCTTTAAAGCCGGGCATGCATTGTTACTCGTATTTTTGTTGTGCCACTCATCGCTCCAATTAAGGATAGATTTATTCATGGTACTAATAGCTTGCATGCTTCATTAATTCTCTAATTTTCCAGCCCTCTAAATATGGATGCGACCGAATCAAAGTCTAACGATAGACATGTTTTCTTTTCCTAATTATTTGTTGCATGCGGGCTAGGGTGGAAGAATGCATGCATGTCTCATGAGTGGGTGCATGGATAAGGAACTGATGACGTGGTGCGCAGACGTGGATAGTGTGCATGCTAAGAGAATTGCCAATAGCGTGGATCAACTTGTTAAGAATGTTAGATAAGGGCAAATTCTCAAAGTGCTGGGAAACTTGGGGCAAATCCTCAAATTCCCCATTTAGAGGAGATGAAGTGTGGATCACATTGGAAAGGCACGGTCGCGGCCGAAGGTGTAACGCTGGGACTTGTGCCGGATCATGCGGAGCTTTCCTTCTTCATCAGACACCACCTCCACCCCGACGAGCACCACCATGAAATTACTTGTCGTGTCGGGCGGTGGGGTATAGCGGAAGCGGAACATGTCCTCCGACTTGTCCTCGTCCTCGGTCAGGAAGAACCTGGCAGTGCAGAGTCTGCCGGAGCCAAGCGGCAGGAGGTCGGTCGACGTGAGGTGCCAATCTTTCGGCCAGAACCTCAACCCCATATCACTCCCCAGGTTCTGCCACACCGGTGGCCTGCGCGCGGACACGGCGGCGAGGGCGAGGCCGGACGCGCAGAGCTCCTGCTGCCCGCCTCTGTCGGAGAAGCCGATCCAGAGCCTGTGCTCGGGGATGTACTCGGCGCGGCCTCTGAACGGCAGCGCCCACCGGCGGGCATTGCTCCACGCGCCGCTCTCTGTGTCGAGGCAGAACGTGCCGTCGTCAACGGTGGAGACCCATAACTGATCGCCGACCGCCGTGTAAGCGCGGATTTCAGAGGGGTACGGCCGTTGCTGCTGGAGGCGGCTGCAGGGGCTGCCAGTGCCACTTCGGCGTGTAGTGCTGCCAGTGGCAGGCATTGTGGTCGCGGCCGTCCATCAGAGCCATGAACTGGCGATCCATGCCACTCATGACGAAGAGGCCGCTGTCACCGACGGCGACGGACATGGGCTGGCACACGCGCTTGGGCATATCGGGCATATTGGTGCTGATGCAGCGCAGGGCGGCGTCGTAGAGGTAGGTGGTTCCTGCGCCGTCCGTGGCGATGATCTTGTCCCGGTTGCTGCCGAAGGCCATGAAATCCATCGGCAAGCAGTGCGGTTGCCACGGCCGGTGGGGCCAGTAGAAGGAGATGGGGGCGGGAGGCAGCGGGACGTCCTCCATTACCATCGTTGTTGCACCCCCCAACGGCACCGGGGAATATCCGGCCGGCTAAATAGGTCTGCCGAGTTGATACGGCGGATGCTGTAGGGAATATTCATGGCTTCCTCCTACTACTCTTGTTTTGGTCTTGATAGATCGAGATGTGAAGGAAGCGGTGGCGGCGCAAGCTAACTGCTCTCCGGAGGGAGACGAGGAAATCGATCGACCAATCGCGATGGACGACGGTGGCGGAGGAACCCAACCGCTCAAACGCGGGCCAATGATCCAGTCCAGTGGTTGGCAGCCTGAAAGCCCAGCGGCAGTCGCATACGAGCACGTTCCGCCTTGGTCGCGCCTGGATTCTTGCTTTGGTTGTGTTCGGCTCAACCGTGGATTTTGAAAAGGCTGCTGAATTATGAACATTGGAAAAGCATCGTGGAAAAGATAAGGACGAGAACGAAATCGTTTATTTATTTCTTTGATTGATTGATGAGGGGACGGACGTTTTTTTTTTTTTTTTTGAGAAAATGGGGAACGAACGAAATCGTTCGAGGGGAAACCCTCTCAGCACGAACCTACAGTACGACCAGCCTGCTGGGCCCTTTTCGGCTGGGCTACCTGGCCCAACTAATAGTATACGACTTTTTGGACTTGGCACAAACGGTCTGGTTCTTGGTTAGTGGATGACAAATACTCAAAATAGACTGATGTATTTTCGTTGATTGCAAAACTAATGGAAAGGGGTACGAGCCCGGTTGGAAAAAAAATACTTAGCACAAACGGTCACTTTGATGCTAGAACTTATGGCATACATTGAACTGGTGTAAATATTTGGCCCGGGCATGCAAATACGGTGCATGTCACGTTTGGATACGAAACGATGCTGACTTGGCATGCTGGCGCAGCATGGGGCCTGCTATCAGTGACTGGAAGGCTGAGAGGAGGGTGTGGCCTGTTTTTCTTTTTGGCAAAAATCCGCTTGAATTGGCATTATATTTTTTGGCCTCTATGAGAGGTGGGTCCCGCCTGTCATTGAACTGTGAAAATTAACGAAAATGAAGCTCCCGTGTTTCGAACCCTCGACCATGCCATGCGCACTCCACCACCTACTATTCACCTCACAAAATGGATAACTACATTTAATGTAACATAACAAACACGCTCGTGGATCTGAAATGGACTATGATCAATGCGGCCCATTTGCACCTGTTCTTTTTTATATATTTGTAAAAGTTATGTAAATTCTAATCTCAGTAATAAAAATAACGTTAATTATAAGTGTGCTATAAATATTATACATACAAACTAAATAACTTACGTTTCATAATTGTTCATGTATTATTTTAAAAATATTCATATGTTTAAAATAATGTGTATGCATTACAAAAATGTTTGGATAATTAATAACAATACAAAAAATTAAACATTACAATTCCAAAATATTATTTTAATTATACAAACATTTCCGTAATTATACGCACATTTTTATAGTTCAATGTTTGTATAAATAAATACTCATAACTTAATATTTGAAATTTCATATGAATATTCATTCATGGCTAATATTTAAATTATAAAAAATGAATATAAATCACGAGTGAAAATATACCGCATGAATGTTTGTATTCATCATTGTTTGTATAATTTAAATATAAGCTACAAGTCTATAACTTTTCCGTATCCATTAAATATTTTATTTAGTAAAAATTTAAATGTCCATATTTACCAAGCATTTTTATATAGTAGATTGTGTATATTTAATTGTTTATTTACTAATCATTGTCGGTATATAATATTTACAACACACAAATATTTGAACATTATTTTTAGTACTTACATTTTACAAATGAATTAAAAAACTACAGTGTGCAAAATGGGCCCCGCTAGTTGCCCGTAGGTGCTTCCAGTGTCGTCCATGGCGATGATCTTGTCCTGGTTGCTGCCGAAGGCCATGAAATCCATTGTGCAGTCTTGCCCCCCGAAGCAGGACCGGTCGAAGGAGATGAGGGCGGGAGGTAGTGTGAGGTCCTCCATTGCCGTCGTTGCATCGGCTGAAGGGCCTTGTTGGGGAACAGGCGATCTAGCCTGATAGAACAGGTTCGCCGGGTTGATACGGTGGAAGCTGACGGGAACGCGGCCCCTCTTGTGCTTGACCACCAGATTCAGAAACCGGCCATTCATGGCTCTTCTTGTTGGTTTTGTTATTAGATCGAGATGTCAAGGAAACGCTGGCCGCACGAGGAGACTGCTCTCCGGAGGGGGACGAGGAAAGGAAATCCATCAGTACCAACCGAACCAACCTGTGGTTGTATGGTTAGAGGGACAGTGGTATCTCCAGCCCACCAGGGTTCAAGTCCTGGTGCTCGCATTATTCCTGAATTTATTTCAGGATTTCCGGCTGTATGCGAGGCAAAATGCACCTTGAGGTGCTCTTGTTGTATTGAGCTCAATATATAGTGGCCATACATGAACAAGGCGCACACAGCGCAAGAGAGAAAGAGAGAAGGTGAGAGGCGACGTGCGGGAGGTGGAGGACGTGCATGGCCATGCAGCCCCATGCAGCCTAGACTAGTAACTGCTAACACCCCGCCGCAGCTGATGCATCGGGTGGCATGATGCATAAGCTGGACCGGAAGTCTTGGAACGCCAGCGTCGGGAGCCCCTTGGTCAGTACATCCACGAACTGATGTTTGGTTGGCACATGCAGGACTCGGAGATCCGAGGGCGACCTTCTCTCGGACAAAATGGATGTCAAGCTTGATATGCTTCGTACGTCGATGGTGAACGGGGTTGGCAGCCATGTAGACGGACGAAATATTGTCGCAGAAGACGACTGTGGCCTTGGGCAGGGAGACACGCAGCTCACCCAGAAGCTGACGAAGCCAGCAGCACTCCGCAACGGTGTTGGCGACGACACGATACTCCGCTTTCGCACTGGAGCGGGAGACCGTGGCTTGGCGCTTGGAGGACCAAGAGACCAACGAGTCACCGAGGTAGACAGCGTAGCCGGAGGTAGAGCGCCTCGTGTCAGGGCAGCCCGCCTAGTCCGCGTCCGAGTACGCGGTGAGCGCGAGCGGCGGCGACGGGTGCAGCTGGAGTCGGTGCTCGGCGGTGCCGCGGAGGTAACACAAGATGCGTTTGACCAGCGCGAGATGCGGGGCGCGTGGATCGTGTATGACCAGACAACACTGTTGTATGACATAGGCGATGTCGGGCCGTGTCATGGTCATGTACTGGAGCGCGCCCGTCAAGCTGCGGTACTCGGAGGCGTCGGCGACTGGTGCACCGTCAGTAGCGGAGAGCTTGGAGTGGGTGTCGACCGGCGTGGACGCCGGCTTGCAGTTCGTCATGTTGGCTCGTTCCAGCAGCTCCTCGGCATACTTGCGTTGGGAGAGGAAGAAGCCGTCCGCCGTCCTGGTCACGGCGATGCCGAGGAAGTAGTGAAGCGGGCCGAGGTCCTTCATCGAGAATTCCGCGAAGAGGAGTTGCTGGAGTCGGTGAAGGAGCGCGGGCGTGGACGCGGTGAGCACAATGTCGTCAACGTAGAGGAGGAGGTACGCTGTGCCCGAGCCGCCATGGAGGATGAAGAAGGACGGGTCCGAGCGAGAGTCGATGAAGCCGATCCTGCGAACAAAGGCAGCAAAGTGCACAAACCAGGCACGGTTTCTAAAACAATTTTTAATATTCACACTTTCTTTTGAAATTTGGAAGTTTCAGAAATCCTAAATTATTTTAAATAAGGAAAAATAGAAAAAATGTAAAGAAAAAACGAAATAAGAAAAAGGAGTTCCCGCCCAGCTAATGGGCCGGCCCAATAGGGCACGCGGGAGAGTAGCGTATAAAACACAATATTCCTCTGTGTTTCCAAGCAACTTTAAGGCTAGGTGGATTGGTTGTTTCATTGTGGCTCCGTGTAAGTGGGCATGGGTTTGAATCGGTGCGGGAGCATTTTTTTTTTTTTTTGTAATGTAAAACGGCGACGGATGAAAAAACATAAACGTACAAAAAACATATGATCGACCAAAAATAATGAAGAAACAATCCGTCCTTTAATATTAGGTATAGATATAGATATGGGTCCGTCTCGCAAAAAACTCTAGAGAAACACCATTGAATTAAAAAAAAGTGTATCAAGTTCTAGTGTAGACGAGAAAAAACTATGTTTGATCTAACTCCTACACAGTTGGATTTTGCACGAAGATTCATAGGATTTTTTTATTAATCAAATAGTGTAGGAGTTAGATAAGACTTTTATTTTTATTTTTGAACGCAATACAAACGCAAGCACTCATATACACGCGCATACACTCACCTCTATGGACGCACACATGCACATCTTACCCCTATGAGCACCTCCGACAGACTGAGCCGGCATATCATTTTGAAATTTACGAAGTCCCCGTAGTCACCTCGTCGTCGACGGGAACGTCTCCTCCCACTGAATGTGCATCGCCGGAAATAAATCCAGAAACAAATGCGAGCACCAAGATTTGAACCTTGGTGGGCTGGGGATGCCACAGTCCCTCAAACCATCCAACCACAGGTTGGTTCGTTAGATAAGCCACATGATTTTAGCCACACTTGCCACACGTAGGGGCTGTTCGGTTTGTAACTAACTTTGCCAAAGATTGCCACACCTAAGGTTAGGCAAGTTTGACCAACTTAGGTGAGTGTTTGGTTCAAGCCACACCTTAGGCAAGCCACACTTGGGCCCCACATGGCATAGACACAAAAAGTGTGGCAAGATTCCCTTAGGCTTGCCAACTTGTGGCTCTCATTTTGATGAACCTTAGGCAAATTTGGTAAAAATGTGTGGCAAAGTGTCGCAATGCTAGTCCTAGAACCAAACAGCCCCTTGCCTGTCAATGCCCCTGACAGGAGTGGCCCGCCAGTGAGCAACAACGACCGCGTCGCCTCCGCTCCGCGTGCACCCCGGCCCAGGAAGCCCAACCCACGCGTCATCGGGCCGGCCTGGGTTAACTGAGGCCCAGCCGCTCTACTACTTGAGAGGGGAGGAGAAGCTGCAGGAGGCATCCAGTGGATCAGGCAACGGCGGCTCGGCTCTCTCCCCCTTTCCCCTTTCTTGTATCTTCCTGTAATCGCCACCTAAACTTGTATCCGCGAGCGATTGTTGCTACTTATCGAGATATCCATAGTGTGTCCCTAACATCTGGTATCAGAGACCAGTAATCCCCCTCCGCTCCATCCTGGCGCAGATCATCGAGACCCGAGGTCTACGCCAAGCTCGTACACACCTTGTCGCCATGGATCCAGCAATCGAGGCCTTCCTCGAGCGGCTCGACAACACCCTCAAGGCCCAGAACAAGGCAATCGCGGAGATCCAGGCTTCTACGGCCAAGATCGACGATCTGGTCAACTGGCGTCCGGATCTGGAGAAGCGAGTCGCTGATCTCGGCGACGCGGTGGCGGCGCTCCAGATGGCGCAGCCGCCGTCCTCTACGAGGGACGAGGACCCCCATGCGGCGCTTCCGAAGTCGGGCCCTTCTGCGACGACCAGCGTCCTCACGGGGGCTGGTGGCGGCGCGGGCAGCGACCTCCCAGGGCCCAGTGGCCATGGCGTTTTCAATCTGCCATGGGGGAACGCGGCGGTGTTCACCGCCGCCACCCCCGTCAACAGGTCCGTCCTCCTCTCTGACAGCATCTCCGCCTTCGCTCTCGCCGTTTGCTCATGCTAGTCAACTGCTGTCCGGACTAGGTCAATCCCACCCATCCATTGCATTTCCGCAGTTCTCGGGCGACAACCCAAATTTGTGGAAAACTATGTGTGAGCAATACTTCCAAATGTTTGGCATCTTACCGTCGTTCTGGGTACCCATGGCGGCCCTGAATTTCTCGGGGTCGGCCGCTGTCTGGCTTCAGTCCATACAAAAAACAGTTGCAGATTTTGATTGGGACGCTTTTACTGCCTTACTTTGTACCCGTTTTGGTCGCGATCGGCATCAGACGCTGATTAGGCAGTTCTATACTGTCCGCCAAACTTCTTCAGTAGCACACTACATAGAGCAATTCGAATTGATCATAAACCATTTATCATCGTATTCTGACATGATTCATCCTTTCTATTTCTTGACTCGTTTTATCGAGGGTCTGCGGAAGGATATTCGGGCAGTGGTGCTCGTACAGAGGCCACCGGACCTGGATACAGCCTTTGCTCTTGCGTTGCTTCAAGAAGAGGTGGCCGAAGGCGCGTTCGGCAGTCTTCCACGACCACCAGAGGCGCCCCAGTGGGGAGGCACACCCATGCCGCTTCCCCCACCTCCGGTGCGCTCGGTACCAGCGGCGCCTGCAGCAGATCGCCGCGGTACAGACACGGCCCGTGCTGACGCGTCCAAGCTCAAGACCCTCCGTGATTACCGGCGAGCTTGGGGGCTGTGCTTTAAGTGCGGAGAACGATGGGGGCACGACCATGTGTGCCCCACCACAGTCCAGCTGCATGTAGTTGAAGAGCTGCTAGATATCTTCGGCCTTGACAGCTTCGTCGACACTCAAATGAGCTCAGAAGATGAGGTTCAGAATACAGCCATGGCCATCTCAGTTTCGGCAGTTACGGGCGGGGTCTCGGCCAAAGCTTTTCGGCTGTGAGCGTGGCTTCAGGGGCATGAAGTACTCATGCTGATCGATTCAGGCAGCTCCAATTCCTTCATCAACGAGCACTTAGCAGGTCAACTTTCAGGGGTTCGACCTCTGCCTAAACCAAGTCGAGTGCGTGTGGCAGATGGAGGAGAACTGCTCTACACTGAGGTCGCGCCGCAATGCGCGTGGTATGCTCAAGGGCACGAATTCTACACGGATTTGAAAGTTCTGGCTCTGGGCACATACGACGTTATACTCGGCATGGATTGGTTAGAGGAGCACAGCCCGATGCAGGTAGACTGGTGCGCTCGTTTCATTGAGATCCCCACTCCAGCAGGCCCGCTGCGTTTGACTGGGCACGACGCGGCTTCCACCAGTTGTTAGTCCATCAACAGTTTGTAGTTGCAGAACCTGTGCAGCAACGGATCGATCACACACAGTATACACCTCTGTGTGGTTGCCGCCCAGCAGGAAGAATTGGAGCAAACTCCGGCGTGCATTCAAGAAATCTTGGACCAATTTCCAGATGTGTTCGAGGAGCCAGTCGGGCTCCCACCACGAAGGGCGTGCGATCACCGCATCCCTCTAATCCCAGGAGCACAGCCAGTCAATGTCAGACAATATCGTTACAAACCTGAACAGAAGACGAAGATAGAAGCCCAAGTCGAAGCACTTCTGAAATCGGGAGTCATTCAGCGAAGCAACAGTCCTTTCTCATCCTCGGTCATCCTGGTTAAGAAAAAAGACGGGACCTGGCGCCTCTGTATAGATTACAGACAGCTGAATGCCATTACAGTCGTCGGCAAGTTTCCAGTTCCAGTTATCGAAGAGCTTCTGGATGAGCTACATGGTGCAGCGTGGTTCTCAAAGCTTGACTTGCGCGCGGGCTATCATCAAATCAGGCTCGCGCCGGGGGAGGAGTACAAGACGACATTTTCCACGCATTAGGGGCATTTCGAGTTCAAGGTTCTGTCCTTTGGGTTGGCTGGGGCACCCCCCACGTTCATAGAAGGGCTGACTACAACTCTCAAACCAGTGATACATGTCTGTGTTCTATGCTTCTTCGACGACATCTTAATTTTCAGTGCCACATTAGAGGAGCACAAGTGCCACGTGCGGCAGGTGTTGGAACTGCTACGCAAAGATCAGTGGAAGGTAAAGCGCAGCAAGTGCGCATTTGGGCAAAGCCAGGTATCCTACCTAGGCCATGTCATAAGTGCTCGCGGCGTAGCCACGGACCTGACCAAGATAGCAACAGTTGCCAACTGGGCCTCACCGCAAGATATCAAGGGAGTCCGAAGCTTTCTGGGTCTCGCAGGGTACTATCGCCGCTTTATGCGCAATTTCGGAGTGATAGCACGGCGTTGTTCAATTTGTTGAAGAAAGGCGTGCCATTTCAGTGGACATCGATCACAGAGACAGCTTTCCAAGTCCTGAAGAAGCACCTAACCTCGGCACCTGTGCTAGCATTGCCGAACTTTGAGCAACCTTTCACAGGGAGACAGACGCATGCAACACAGGCATCGGAGCAATTCTGCAGCAACAAGGACACCCTATAGCATTCATGAGCAAAGCGGTGAGCCCGAGATATCAGGGTCTGTCCACATACGAAAAAGAATATCTGGCAATCATCGTGGCCGTAGATCAATGGCGCCCATGTTTGCAACACGCAGAATTTGTCATATATACGGATCAGAAGAGCCTCACTCACCTGGAGGAACAGCGTCTGAACACACCATGGCAACAGAAAGCTTTTACGAAGCTGTTGGGACTCCAGTATCGCATCAAGTACAAGAAAGGTACTGAAAACAACGGAGCGGACGCTTTGTCACGCGCCAGTCCATCTGAGGTGCTCTCCGTGGTCACGTCATGTCAGCCTAGCTGGTTGGAGGATGTTCTCAACAGTTATAACAACAACCCGCAGGCGCAGAAGCTTTTGGAATAGCTGGCTGTGTGCGATGACCCCAAAGGCAGGTTCTTACTGCAGCAGGGCATCATCAGGTTCAGAGGCAGAATTTGGCTGGGGGGGACACACATACAACAACGTATAATCCAAGCGTTTCATGACTGCCCAGTAGGGGGTCACTCAGGATTCCCAGTCACTTACAGACGAATCAGACGTCTCTTTGCATGGCCCAAAATGAAAGTACAAATCAAGCACTACGTGCAGTGTTGGGTCATATGCCAGCAAGCGAAGCCAGATCGAGCAGCTTCACCAGGCCTCTTGCTGCCCTTACCAATCCCTAACAAACCCTGGGATATGATATCCATGGACTTTGTGGACGGCCTCCCACAGTCTAGCCGGTTCAACTGTTTCCTGGTGATTGTGGACAAGCGAACCAAGTTCAGCTACTTCCTGCCTCTAGCGCACCCATATACAGCAGCATCGGTGGCCCAACTTTTCATCCAACAAGTCTACAAAGTTCATGGTCTCCCTGGAGCAATAGTATCAGATCGTGACCCTGTTTTCACAAGCCACTTTTGGCAGGAGTTATTCAAGGCCGCAGGCACACAACTCAGACTCAGCACAGCCAACCACCCGAAATGGACGGTCAGACAGAACGAGTTAACCATGTGGAAACATTCTTGAGGTGTTTCACTCAAGCTTGTCCCACGCGGTGGAGTTTTTGGATCCCGTTAGCTCAGTTCTGGTACAACAACTCCCACCATTCGGCTATAGGGATGACACCTTTCAAAGCCATGTTTGGATACGAGCCGAGGCACTGGGGGATCACAACAGAGAACTCTTGTTCGGTGCCAGCTCTACAGTCATGGATTGAAGAGAGAGACACAGTCCAGGAACTTTTACAGCAGCACTTGAACAGGGCGAGGCAATTGATGAAAAGCCAAGCAGATAAAAAGAGGTCGTTCCGCACGTTTGAGGTTGGGGATCAGGTGTTTCTGAAGCTACAACCCTACATCCAAACTTCAGTGGCCCCAAGAGCAAACCACAAGCTGGCATACAAGTATTATGGACCGTTTCCGATCATCGGCAAGATCAACGAAGTGGCTTATAAACTCCAGCTTCCTCCTCAAGCGACGATCCACCCGGTGTTCCATGTCTCCCTGCTACGCCGTGTTCTGAACCCGGGTACAGCGGTCGAACCTCACCTTCCTCATTGCTCTGATGAACTCGTTGTGCCTATGAAAATTCTGCAGACTCGATGGAGGCAGTCGAAGGGCAGGATGCGCGAGGAGGTTCGCATACGCTGGTCCAAATCCGAGCTGTTGGGAGACACTTGGGAGGACAAGGCTAGTCTCCAGGAGCGCTTCCCGCTCGCGGAGGCTTGGGGACAAGCCTCTTCTCAAGGAGAGGGGGATGTCAACGCCCCTGACAGGAGTGGCCCGCCAGTCAGCAACAACGACCGCGTCGCCTCCGCTCCGGGTGCACCCCGGCCCAGGAAGCCCAACCCACGCGTCATCGGGCCGGCCTGGGTTAACTGAGGCCCAGCCGCTCTACTACTTGAGAGGGGAGGAGAAGCTGCAGGAGGCATCCAGTGGATCAGGCAACGGCGGCTCGGCTCTCTCCCCCTTTCCCCTTTCCGTCTCGCGACGAACCCTAGCTACCGCAATTCTTGTATCTTCCTGTAATCGCCACCTAAACTTGTATCCGCGAGCGATTGTTGCTAATTATCGAGAGATCCATAGTGTGTCCCTAGCATTGCCTAACTTGAGTTGCTCAAATTGTTAGCCACACTTTGGCTTGCCTAAGGGAATCTTACCATACTTTTTGTGTCTATGACATGTGGGATTCATTGCTCATAAAAAAATTCTTGCCTTAGGTGTGGCTAGAACCAAACACCTACCTAACTTGGTAAAAGTTGCCTAAGGTTAGGTGTGGCAAAGTGTGGCAAGGTGTGGCTAGGAACCAGCCCTTTTTGTTAATTATACGATGAGAATTAGCTATCTAAAAAAACAAGTCTATCCAGCCGACCGGGACTGTCCCGCGAGAGCGCTTCTCACCGCCGATAGGACAGGGACAGTACCGTCATTTTGACCAGACGGGCAAGAAATGGCGCGAAAGGCGTCACGCTGGCTTGAGGCCACGCCAAGTTCCCGCCAAATCCACCCGGGCGGTCCCCACCGCCTCCTCACCGGGCCGCACGAATAACGGCCGGGATGCCGCCTCGTGGCGCACCCAAGCACTCGTAAGCAGCAAATATCCGGTTTGAAAAGTCTACCAAACCGAGAAACGTGGCCATGGCCAGGTGGCTTTCTAGTTTCTACCACCATTTCTCCCCAATTTCTTGGCGACCGACGGCGACTCGGCGGCCGGCTATGTACGTATATTCGATCTGCGCCACTTTGCAGAACTGACCTCTCACAATCCCAATCCGCGGCCCTACACGCTTGGAAAATGGAAAGGAAAACATTCGCTTGCTACTACTGGGATCCTGTCATGGCCACGCTCCCACTTGTGCGTGGATTTGGAGCCAGTAGTAAAGATGATGTGCACGCCCGATTACATGCACAATCACGACGCAAAATCTTCACCACTTGACACCAGCTCGCGTAGTAAACAATTCATAACGACGACGACCAAGGCGGAAAGGCGATGTAAAACAAACACACCATCACGACAACAATTACACAGTTTACTCGTCATTACAGTAACGGGCATGCGGCCACTGTCGGCACCGCACTGCTCCGTTTCCACGCCGGAGACGTGCGAGTTAAGGCGGATCACGCACAACGGCGGGGCGCCGGCGGGGGCCCCGCCTGAGCTCACCACCACCACCACCACCACCACCACAAGCAACAAACCATTCACTCCTCTGCTCTGCTGCTACTGGAGTGTACGCAGTACTAGTAGATCTACTAATTAATAAACGAAGTAATAATAGTAACAGTACTGGAACGCAACGCATCTCCCGCCACTGGCTCACGCGCCTCCCGCCACTTCCCGCCCCGAGGGCGCGAAACGGCGCGGCAGCGGGGTAGGGGCAGGGGCGTCATATCACGCTGACGGCGCTCGCCGCCGGCGGCATCACGAAGTCCTCGCTCTCCCACCACGGCAGCTGCCAGTCGAACTCCGTCGCCTTCGGCTCGCTATCCCACCACGGCTGCTGCCAGTCGAACTCCACCGCCTTCGACGGCGGAGCGGCCGAGGCCAGGTCGCAGAGCTCGCCGTACAGCTGGTCCACTGGGCGGGGCGCCTCGCCGGCCGCGCGACGGAGGACCGGGGTCAGGGGCAACGCGAACGGGTTGAACGAGTCGGCGTCGTCCTCCTCGGGCTCGGGCTGCGAGGGCGGCGACGGCGCGGAGGGGGGAATGGTCGCGGGGGCCTCTGCTGCCGCTTCCCCGGTAGGACGAAGCTTCGCCTGCGGCGGGGAGCGGGGCTTGGTGGACGCGACGTAGTCGGAGTCGGAGCTGGAGCTGGACGAGAAGTTGGTGACGGCATGGGACCCCTTGAGGCGCACGGCCGCGTCGTCGTACACGGCGGCAGCCTCCTCGGCGGTGTCGAAGGTGCCGAGCCACAGCCGCTTCTGCAGGCTCGGGTCGCGGATCTCCGCGGCGTACTTGCCCCACGGCCGCTGCCGCACGCCACGGAACCGCCGACGGTAGCCGCCGTCGCCGGCCTTCGCCGCCCGCCGCCGCCGCAGCAGAGCCCGTCTCCGTGGGATGGACGACGCCGGAGACGGCTGAGAGACGCTGATGTCGATGACCTTCCGCACGCGCCGCTCGCCGCGCCTGACCTCCTCGTCCCCCGAGGACTCGGACTCGGTGGCGTCGGCGTCCACGAAGAAGACGCACACGCGCTTGGGCCGGGGAGCGAGGGACCCAGCGCGGCGGGTCCGGCCGGCGGCGAGGGAGTCCGCAGGAGACATCCCCATCCCCACCAGCGCTACTGAGATTCCACCACAAATCTCATCCAAGAAAGCCTCTTCCAATTTGGGGAAAACACGGGACGAAAAAGCTTCTCCAAACTTTCCCCTTGGAAATACTTGCCAGAATCAGCGAAGAATGGCCGCCTTTGCCGGGGCTCAGCGCTGAGATCTGCCGCTCCAAGTGAGCGAGCTCGCACTCCAAGAAACGGGCCAAGCAAGCAAAGGCGCCGCGCCAGGAATCCCCAGCCCGATACCTCGCAGCCAGAGACGAAGCTCCGGATTTGGGCAGGGGGGGGCCGGCTCTCGGCCGCTCCGGACGGATCGGGGCGAGGAGGAGAGTAATCCTGGGATGATTTTGGGGGTTTAGACAGGGTTCTAACGGGAGCGGGTCGGCGGGATAGAAGCAGAGGGGAGGGGGTTGAGACAGAGGTTGGAGAAAGGTACTAGTAGTACTAGCGGAAGGAGATGGTATAGATTCACTCGCGGCACAGGTGGATGCCACTACGCAGTACTCCTCTCGTCCTCTCGATCTTATCACCCCTTGTGATTTTACGCTGCTGCCCTCCCCGCGTGACCCGCTCTGCTTTTGACAGTGAAACGAGCGCATGCAGTGGTGCAGAGGACTGGGCCGTTGCCTTTGCGGGATTTGACCACTTTGCCCTCCTCCTAGGCTCATGCCCGGAATGTGACGTGCGTGATTCGAATTCGAAGTGGATTTGAATTTGAGCTTTGGGATGCCCGCAGTGTATCATCAGATTAGGTACTCTGGTAAATCGTGTGCTTGGCATAGTTTCGGATGACTTGTTCACAAGAAAGTGGATTGGAACTTAACACTTTGTGTTAGGTATGTGACTCGATTGGCATGATATGTGCTGGGACAATTGACAGTTCAAGACTGCACTCACTTCCGGACGTTACTTGTCTAAGCCCCTTATTTTTCGCAGAAGAAAATTGTCTAAGCTTATAGCTCCATGTAACTAGCATGAAAAGTCAAAACAGCTTCACACGCTCCGCGAGCATGCTGCGGCGTCCGGGGAGGGATTTCGCGAAGCCGGGGACCTCATTCGGCGCTCGTGTATTTGCATGTTTCCACCAATATTTTACCGGCCTGGTATAAAAATCCCAAAAATTCCCCACAGGCCCATTCGGTACCCCGGTATTGGACCGGCACATCCTGAAAATTACACCCCAAACCCTCCAATACTCGTCTAAGAGGAGACGCGAGCTTCCCCTCGAGAAATGTCTCCCTCGACTGTGACGGCGCCGCCATCTCCGCCCTCCGCCCTTTGTCCCGCAATTGGCTGGTCGGATGCTAAAAGATTGGATTTTTATTTTTCACCTTCTTATTAGCATGTTGTTCAGTTGTTGTTATTTGTGCTATACCAAACACATGAAATTATGGGGGCGGGGGATTAATGGGGATTTGGTGGAGGGGAGGGGACCACCAAATCCCTTCCAATCCCCAAGTCCCTTGGGGTTGGAAAAACACCAGTGCCAAACAAGGCCTGACGGGTGATCGCACACTAATTTATGCCGAACATGTTAAATTTGTTCTTGTTTGCCGGTATTATAATGTACTTGCATCAATTACATTTGCAAATTTTTGTGTTTGATCCATTTGAAGGGGGGGGGGGCGTATTTAACGATCACGAGTGGAGGCTGACGCCTGGACGGATGGCAGAAAACATTTGAGGCGAAAAACCTCCAACACGGATCACCAAATGGATGGCCGCGAACAGCTGGCGGGCCGTCGACCATCCAGCCATATTTACTAAATAGAATCATACACTGGATTTTCATTGTTTTTTGGCATAAATTTTACATGGAAAAAGAACTCTAATAAAAGACAATAAAAATCTTACTCTACTCCTACCCATTAATGGTGAGGTCGACGACCCCCTCATGGGACGGACTATCCTCGTCGTCATTAGTAGTTGGCTTGAATGAGGCGGGCCTGATGACAGATTCCTCTTCGTCTCTAGCCCCTCGAAGAGCCGGTTGCGCTCTGCCTCGTTCACGCAGAGCTACCAATGCTTGAGGCGGATGGTGTGGGCACTGTGCATGGATGCGAGCACCGTCCAGTTCATGTCGTCGATGCTTGGGTCCACCGCAACCATGGCCATGACAGCAACAAGGGACGCACGATGCGCCTCCAACTGATCCTCCGGCTGCTAGTGCTCCTCCATTAGTGATTGATTGTACATTGCTCCACCTGCAACAGTGTGAACGCAAACATTGGTGGCTCCTCCACTGGCGGATGACCCACCTCTACCTCCCCCAGCACCATGTTGTAGTGCTGCTCCGCATATAGCACCCGGAACCCGGACACCGATGGCTACTCCATCGGCGCAGGGCGCCTTATCCTGTTCCTACTCTACCTCCTGCATCGCGGTAACCTCCATGAACATGGGGTCGCTTTGAGGTTGGTCCACCTCAATGCGGACTTGGCGTCGGGTGTGCACGAGGTGGACTAAACCTGTGCAAACGTCAGGCTAGGTCGGGTTTTCAACCGGGCTTGTAAATGCCCGACCTTCTTTTCTCAAGCCCGAGCCCGACCCAAAGCCTGAAATATACTCTTTTCTCAAGCATGAGCCCGACTAGAACTCAAGATCAAAAGCCTAGCCAGAATTATATATTTTAGTGTTCGTATGTGTAAGCCCGACCTGGAACCCGAGCCCGGCCTGGGTTTTTCATGCTAGGTGAAGTCTGGCTCGGGCTAGCTCATTGGCCGATCTGCGCATGCTCATGTCTAGTGTGGACCTCTATAGCGATTTCAGCACGGCACCTTGGCGAGAGTTGCCTCCACCATGAATGAGCGGTTCGATCCATAGCTACGATAGACGGACAATGATGTGAAGGTGCTCGGAGGGTGAGAAGGGATGGTTTGATGCCGGACTCATACTGTGGGAGAAGGGCTCAAAGGGGTAGGGTTCTTGGGTGTGGCCGACCGGCTTAAGTAGCCCGGAAGGGAAGAGTGGCGGGTTGAATGTGGAGTATCGAAGTAGGCTTCTTGGGCCTCGCACCGATGTGAATGTCGAGTAGGCAGATAGTCGGTTAGCCGACATGAATGTGGGCAGCCGACAGTCACGTCCACTTTGAATGTGCAGAGGGTTCTCGAGACACGAAGAGGGGTTTGGGGTAGGTCTGTGTTGTCGGAGTCCGACGTGGCGGGTGCCCAAACCTCCCTCGGCTTGACGCAGGTTTGCTGGATTTCTGGCGTCTCGTACGTTTCGCACATTTTAGATGAACATCGCTAGATGGGTAAAAGTGTCTGCACCGTCTTGTCCAAGCATTTTCGGTCAATTTGGCGAGCAATGTTAGAATTTCCCTTACTGCACAAGGTATTGCACCTCTACAAGGAGAAGTCGAGGCAAGCAGAATAGGGTATCAATCTTAACTTTCCCATCCGAATTTTACTAGACAAATCAGAAGCACATGAGGCAAGCGAGTCTGACAACCTCATGTCGGCGAAAGCAGGCATGGCTGGCTGAATTGTATTTCAATCGGGGCATTGGCAAATTTAGAGCCTACTGATGTCTACTACACAACTTTATTCTTGTAGATTTTATTGGGCCTCTGTCGGTGTCAAAACCGGCGGATCTCGGGTAGGGTGTCCCGAACTGTGTGTCATGGATCGATGGGTAACAGGAGACAGAGGACACGATGTTTACCCAGGTTCGGGCCCTCTTAATGGAGGTAATACCCTATTTCCTGCTTGATTGATCTTGATGAATATAGAGATTACAAGAGTTGATCTACCCCGAGATCATATGTTGTGGTCTAAACTCTGAGGGTATGATGAATAATGTCCTAATGATCTATCGACTAGCCTGGCCTTGGCTTATATAATGCACCAGAGGCCTAGGATAACAAGAGTCCTAGCCGAATACGTTGGTGGAGAGGAGTCCTTGTCTTGATCACCAAGTCTTGTGGAATACTCCTTGTATGTGGCATGGGCTGCCCGAAGTGGCCCATGAGTGAACCGCCATGTGGGTCCTCGGCCCGATCCACCTGGTCGGGAGACGATGTGGTGAGTACCCCCTAGTCCAGGACACCGTCAGTAGACCCCTGAACCGGTCTTCAAGTTGGGGATGCTCCTTGATCCTTTCGAACTGTTCTTCATCTTCGGTCGTCGGTCTTGAAAACTGGTTAACCAAATCTTCTCATCTTCGATCTTGAGGATCGCCGATGTAAATCCGAAGAGTTCACACGTCGGGTATCCAAGGAGCCCCTTTAAGTTTCTGGCCTTTATCAATGCCTTGTTATTTTTATGCCACACCTTGGGTTTGAAGTTGTTCCCGGGCGGCAGTGTCCTCTTGCGTCCGAGCTCCAACGCCGGACTGTATTCGAGGTATCTTTTGCAGCCGAGCACCAACGCCGGACCGCTTCCGAGCTCCAACGCCGGAATGTATCCAAGCTCCAACGCCGGACTATGTCCAAGCTCCAACGCCGGACTATATCCGAGGTGTCATAGATCACCTTGGTTCAAAAAAATTGAAGGAGTTTAGTCGAGCTTTAATGCCGGAAATGCCCTCTATGGAGCCAGCCACTGGCGCCCGAGCTTTATGCCGGACTGCTTCCTAGTGTTGGAAATATGCCCTAGAGGCAATAATAAATTGGTTATTATTATATTTCCTTGTTCATGATAATCGTTTATTATCCATGCTAGAATTGTATTGATAGGAAACTCAGATACATGTGTGGATACATAGACAACACCATGTCCCTAGTAAGCCTCTAGTTGACTAGCTCGTTGATCAATAGATGGTTACGGTTTCCTGACCATGGACATTGGATGTCGTTGATAACGGGATCACATCATTAGGAGAATGATGTGATGGACAAGACCCAATCCTAAGCCTAGCACAAGATCGTGTAGTTCGTTTGCTAAGAGCTTTTCTAATGTCAAGTATCATTTCCTTAGACCATGAGATTGTGCAACTCCCAGATACCGTAGGAATGCTTTGGGTGTACCAAACGTCACAACGTAACTGGGTGACTATAAAGGTGCACTACAGGTATCTCCGAAAGTGTCTGTTGGGTTGGCACGAATCGAGACTGGGATTTGTCACTTCGTGTAAACGGAGAGGTATCTCTGGGCCCACTCGGTAGGACATCATCATAATGTGCACAATGTGACCAAGGAGTTGATCACGGGATGATGTGAGTTACGGAACGAGTAAAGAGACTTGCCGGCAACGAGATTGAACAAGGTATCAGGATACCGACGATCGAATCTCGGGCAAGTAACATACCGCTAGACAAAGGGAATTGTATACGGGATTGATTGAATCTCCGACATCGTGGTTCATCCGATGAGATCATCGTGGAACATGTGGGAGCCAACATGGGTATCCAGATCCCGCTGTTGGTTATTGGCCGAAGAACGTCTCGGTCATGTCTGCATGGTTCCCGAACCCGTAGGGTCTACACACTTAAGGTTCGATGACGCTAGGGTTATAGGGAATAGATATACGTGGTTACCGAATGTTGTTCGGAGTCCCGGATGAGATCCCGGACGTCACGAGGAGTTCCGGAATGGTCCGGAGGTAAAGATTTATATATGGGAAGTCCTGTTTTGGTCACCGGAAAAGTTTCGGGTGCTATCGGTAACGTACCGGGACCACCGGGAGGGTCCCGGGGGTCCACCAGGTGGGGTCACCGGCCCCAGAGGGCTGCGTGGGCCAAGTGTGGGAGGGGACCAGCCACAGGTGGGCTGGTGCGCCCCCCACAAGAGGCCCAGGGCGCAGGAAGGGGGGGAAGGGGGAAACCCTAGGCTCAGATGGGCCTAAGGCCCATCTAGTGGGGCGCCCCCCTCTCTTCCCCCCTTGGCCGCCCCCCCCAACTCCCATCTAGGGCTGGCCGCACCCCTTGGGGGGGGGAACCCTAGATGGGGGCGCAACCCCTCCCCCTCCCCTATATATACTTGAGGTTTTGGGGCTGCCACACACACACGAGGACATCTCTCTCTTGGCGCAGCCCTACCCCTCTCCCTCCCCCTCTCCCGCGGTGCTTGGCGAAGCCCTGCAGGATTGCCACGCTCCTCCGCCACCACCACGCCATCGTGCTGCTGCTGGACGGAGTCTTCCCCAACCTCTCCCTCTCTCCTTGCTGGATCAAGGCGTGGGAGACGTCACCGGGCTGCACGTGTGTTGAACGCGGAGGCGCCGTGGTTCGGCGCTTAGATCGGAATCAGCCGCGATCTGAATCTCTACGAGTACGACTCCTTCATCCGCGTTCTTGCAACGCTTCCGCATCGCGATCTACAAGGGTATGTAGATGCACTCCCCTTCCCCTCGTTGCTAGATTACTCCATAGATTGATCTTGGTGATGCGTAGAAAATTTTGAATTTCCGCTACGTTCCCCAACAGTGGCATCATGAGCTAGGTCTATGCGTAGTTTCTATGCACGAGTAGAACACAAAGTAGTTGTGGGTGTCGATGTTGTCAATTTACTTGCCGTTACTAGTCTTATCTTGTTTCGGCGGCATTGTGGGATGAAGCGGCCCGGACCGACCTTACACGTACGCTTACGTGAGACAGGTTCCACCGACTGACATGCACTAGTTGCATAAGGTGGCTAGCGGGTGTCTGTCTCTCCCACTTTAGTCAGAACGGATTCGATGAAAAGGGTCCTTATGAAGGGTAAATAGAAATTGGCATATCACGTTGTGGTTTTACGTAGGTAAGAAACGTTCTTGCTAGAAACCTATACAAGTCACGTAAAAACTTGCAACAAACAATTAGAGGACGTCTAACTTGTTTTTGCAGCATGTGCTATGTGATGTGATATGGCCAGAAGATGTGATGAATGATATATGTGATGTATGAGATTGATCATATTCTTGTAATAGGAATCACGACTTGCATGTCGATGAGTATGACAACCGGCAGGAGCCATAGGAGTTGTCTTTATTTTTTGTATGACCTGCGTGTCATTGAATAACGCCATGTAAATTACTTTACTTTATTGCTAAACGCGTTAGCCATAGAAGTAGAAGTAATCGTTGGCGTGACAACTTCATGAAGACACAATGATGGAGATCATGATGATGGAGATCATGGTGTCATGCCGGTGACGAAGATGATCATGGTGCCCCGAAGATGGAGATCAAAGGAGCAAAATGATATTGGCCATATCATGTCACTATTTGATTGCATGTGATGTTTATCATGTTTACATCTTATTTGCTTAGAACGACGGTAGCATAAATAAGATGATCCCTCACTATAATTTCAAGAAAGTGTTCCCCCTAACTGTGCACCATTGCGAAGGTTCGTTGTTTCGAAGCACCACGTGATGATCGGGTGTGATAGATTCTAACGTTCGCATACAACGGGTGTGGACGAGCCTAGCATGTACAGACATGGCCTCGAAACACACGCAATACACTTAGGTTGACTAGTCCGTCTCACGTATAGTAGATACGATCAACATGGAGATGTTCACCGATGATGACTAGTCCGTCTCACGTGATGATCGGACACGGCCTAGTTTGACTCGGATCATGTATCACTTAGATGACTAGAGGGATGTCTATCTGAGTGGGAGTTCATTAAATAATCAGATGAACTTCATTATCATGAACATAGTCAAAAGGTCTTTGCAAATTATGTCATAGCTTACGCTTTAGTTCTACTGTTTAAGATATGTTCCTAGAGAAAATTTAATTGAAAGTTGATAGTAGCAATTATGCGGACTGGGTCCATGAATTGAGGATTGTCCTCATTGCTGCACAGAAGGCTTATGTCCTTAATGCACCGCTCGGTGTGCTGAACCTCAGCATCGTCTGTAGATGATTGCGAAACATCTGACATGCACGTTTTGATGACTACGTGATAGTTCAGTGCGTAATGCTAACGGTTTAGAATTGTGGCACCAAAGACGGTTTTTTTGAAACGTCGCAGAACATATGAGATGTTCCGAAGACTGAAATTGGGATTTCAGACTAGTGCCCACGTCAAGAGGTATGAGACCTCTGACAAGTTTCTTAAGCCTGCAAACTAAGGGAGAAAAGCTCAATCGTTGAGCATGTGCTCAGATTGTCTGAATACTGTAATCGCTTGAATCGAGTGGGAGTTAATCTTCCAGATGAGATAGTGATGGTTCTCCATAGTCACTGCCACCAAGCTATTAGAGCTTCATGATGAACTATAACATATCAGGGATGGACATGATGATCCTTGAGCAACTCGTGATGTTTGACACCGCGAAAGTAGAAATCAAGAAGGAGCATCAATTGTTGATGGTTAGTAAAACCACTAGTTTCTAGAAGGGCAAGGGCAAAAGGGATACTTCATGAAACAGCAAATCATTTGCTGCTCTAGTATAGAATCCCAAGGTTGAACCCAAACCCGAGACTAAGTGCTTCTGTAATGAGGGGAACGGTCACTGAAGCAGAACTACCCTAGATACTTGGTAGATGAGAAGGCAGGCAAGGTCGACAGAAGTATATTGGATATACATAATATGAATGTGTACTTTACTAGTACTCCTAGCAGCACCAGGGTATTAGATACCGGTTCGGTTGCTAAGTGTTAGTAACTCGAAATAAAAGCTGCGGAATAAACGGAGACTAGCTAAAGGTGAGATGACGATATGTGTTGGAAGTGTTTCTAAGGTTGATGTGATCAAGCATCGCATGCTCCCTCTACCATCGAGTTTGGTGTTTGCGTTGCGCATAAACATGATTGGATTATGTTTATCGCAATACGGTTATTCATTTAAGGAGAATCATGGTTACTCCTTTTATTTGAATAATACCTTCAATGGTCTTGCACCTGAAATAAATGGTTTATTGAATCTCGATCGTAGTGATACACATGTTCATGCCAAAAGTAATGATAGTACCACATACTTGTGGCACTGCTATTTGATTCATATTGGGATAAAACGCATGAAAAAGCTCCATGTAGATGGATCTTTGGACTCACTCGTTTTTGAAAGGATTGTGACATGCGAACCATGTCTATTGGTATATATGTGCGTGAAGAAACTCCATGCAGATGGATCGTTTAGACTCACTTGATTTTGAATCACTTGAGACATGCAAATCATACCACATGGGCAAGATGACTGAAAAGCCTCGTTTTCAGTAAGATGGAACAAGAGAGCAACTTGTTGGAAGTAATACATTTGATGTGTGCAGTCCAATGAGTGCTGAGGCATGCAGTGGATATCGATATGTTCTTACTTCACAGATGATTTGAGTAGATGCTGAGAATATTTACTTGATGAAACACAAGTCTGAATTATTGAAAGGTTCAAGTAATTTCAGAGTGAAGTTGAAGATCGTCGTGACAAGAGGATAAAATGTCTATGATATGATCATAGAGATGAATGTCTGAGTTACGAGTTTGGCACACAATTAAGACATTGTGGAAAGTGTTTCACAATTGATACCGCCTGGAACACCATAGTGTGATGGTGTGTCCGAACATCATAACTGCACCCTATTGGATATGGTGCATACCATGATGTCTCTTATCGAATTACCACTATCGTTTATGGGTTAGGCATTAGAGATAACCGCATTCACTTTAAAAGGGGCACCACGCAATTCCATTGAGACGACACTGTTTAGAGAAACCTAAGTTGTCGTTTCTTAAAAGTTTGGGGCTGCGATGCTTATGTGAAAAAGTTTCAGGCTGATAAGCTCGAACCCAAAGCGGATAAATGCATCTTCATAGAATACCCAAAACAGTTGGGTATACCTCCTATTTCAGATCTGGAAGCAAAAGTAATTGCTTCTAGAAACGGGTCCTTTCTCGAGGAAAAGTTTCTCTCGAAAGAATTGAGTGGGAGGATGGTGGAGACTTGATAAGGTTAATGAACCGACACTTCAACTAGTGTGTAGTAGGGCACAGGAAGTTGTTCCTGTGGCACCTACACCAATTGAAGTGGAAGCTCATGATAGTGATCATGAAACTTCGGATCAAGTCACTACCAAACCTCGTAGGACGACGAGGATGCGTACTACTTCAGAGTGGTACGTGATCCTGTCTTGGAAGTCATGTTGCTAGACAACAATGAACCTACGAGCTATGGAGAAGCGATGGTGGGCCCATATTCCGACGAATGGCTCGAGGCCATAAAATCCGAGAGAGGATCCATGTACTTGATGGTCGTAAGGCTGTTGGGTGCAGATGGATTTTAAAAGGAAGACAGACAATAATGGTAAGTGTCACCATTAAGAAAGCTCGGCTTGTCGTTAAGATGTTTTCCGACAAGTTCAAGGAGTTGACTACGATGAGACTTTCTCACTCGTAGCGATGCTAAAAGTCTGTTGGAATTGTATTAGCAGTCTTGTAGATAGGATGTCAAAACATTATTTCCTCGACGATTTTCTTGAGGAAAGGTTGTATGTGATACAACCAGAAGGTTTTTGTCAATCCTGAAAGATGCTAACAAGTGTGCAAGGCTCCGGCAATCCTTTTAAGGACTGGAGTAAGCATCTCGGAGTTGGAATGTACGCTTTGATGAGATGATCAAAGATTTTGGGTTTATACAAAGTTTATGAGAAACTTGTATTTCCAAAGAAGTGAGTGGGAGCACTACAACATTTCTGATAAGTATATGTGAATGACATATTGTTGATCCGAAATGATGTAAAAATTTCTGGAAAGCATAAAGGGTTGTTTGAAAGGAGTTTTTCAAAGGAAGACCTGGATAAAGCTGCTTACATATTGGGCATCAAGATCTATAGAGATAGATCAAGACGCCTGATGATACTTTCAAAGAATACATACCGTGACAAGATTTTGAAGGAGTTCAAAATAGACCAGCAAAGAAGGAGTTCTTGGCTGTGTTACAAGGTGTGAGTATTGAGTAAGACTCAAGACCTGACCACAGCAAAAGAGAGAGAAAGGACGAAGGTCGTCCCCTATGCTTTAGACGTAGGCTCTACAGTATGCTATGCTGTGTACCGCACATGAAGTGTGCCTTGCCATGAGTTGGTCAAGGGGTACAATAGTGATCCGGGAATGGATCACATGACAACGGTCGAACTTATCCTTAGTATCTAGTGGACTAAGGAATTTTCTCGATTATGGAGGTGAAAAGGAGTTCGTCGTAAAGGGTTACGTCGATGCGAACTTTGACACTAATCTGGATGACTCTGAGTAGTAAACCGGATTCGTATGGTAGAGCAATTATTTGAAATGGCTCCAAGTAGCGCGTGGTAGCATCCACAAGATGACATAGATATTCGTAAAGCACACATGGATCTGAAAGGTTCAGACCCGTTGACTAATAACCTCTCTCACAAGCATAACATGATCAAACCAGAACTCATTGAGTGTTAATCACATAGTGATGTGAACTAGATTGTTGACTCTAGTAAAACTCTTTGGATGTTGGTCACATGGTGATGTGACCTGTGAGTGTTAATCACATGGTGATGTGAACTAGATTATTGACTCTAGTGCAAGTGGGAGACTGTTGGAAATATGCCCTAGAGGCAATAATAAATTGGTTATTATTATATTTCCTTGTTCATGATAATCGTTTATTATCCATGCTAGAATTGTATTGATAGGAAACTCAGATACATGTGTGGATACATAGACAACACCATGTCCCTAGT
This sequence comes from Aegilops tauschii subsp. strangulata, assembly GCF_002575655.3. NCBI lineage: Eukaryota > Viridiplantae > Streptophyta > Magnoliopsida > Poales > Poaceae > Aegilops > Aegilops tauschii. The sequence goes on from NC_053039.3 coordinate 504,784,223, forward strand.
AAGCCTCTAGTTGACTAGCTCGTTGATCAATAGATGGTTACGGTTTCCTGACCATGGACATTGGATGTCGTTGATAACGGGATCACATCATCAGGAGAATGATGTGATGGACAAGACCCAATCCTAAGCCTAGCACAAGATCGTGTAGTTCGTTTGCTAAGAGCTTTTCTAATGTCAAGTATCATTTCCTTAGACCATGAGATTGTGCAACTCCCGGATACCGTAGGAATGCTTTGGGTGTACCAAACGTCACAACGTAACTGGGTGACTATAAAGGTGCACTACAGGTATCTCCGAAAGTGTCTGTTGGGTTCGCACGAATCGAGACTGGGATTTGTCACTTCGTGTAAATGGAGAGGTATCTCTGGGCCCACTCGGTAGGACATCATCATAATGTGCACAATGTGACCAAGGAGTTGATCACGGGATGATGTGAGTTACGGAACGAGTAAAGAGACTTGCCGGCAACGAGATTGAACAAGGTATCGGGATACCGACGATCGAATCTCGGGCAAGTAACATACCGCTAGACAAAGGGAATTGTATACGGGATTGATTGAATCTCCGACATCGTGGTTCATCCGATGAGATCATCGTGGAACATGTGGGAGCCAACATGGGTATCCAGATCCCGCTGTTGGTTAGTGGCCGGAGAACGTCTCGGTCATGTCTGCATGGTTCCCGAACCCGTAGGGTCTACACACTTAAGGTTCGATGACGCTAGGGTTATAGGGAATAGATATACGTGGTTACCGAATGTTGTTCGGAGTCCCGGATGAGATCCCGGACGTCACGAGGAGTTCCGGAATGGTCCGGAGGTAAAGATTTATATATGGGAAGTCCTGTTTTGGTCACCGGAAAAGTTTCGGGTGCTATCGGTAACGTACCGGGACCACCGGGAGGGTCCCGGGGGTCCACCAGGTGGGGTCACCGGCCCCAGAGGGCTGCGTGGGCCAAGTGTGGGAGGGGACCAGCCCCAGGTGGGCTGGTGCGCCCCCCCCACAAGAGGCCCAGGGCGCAGGAAGGGGGGGAAGGGGGAAACCCTAGGCTCAGATGGGCCTAAGGCCCATCTAGTGGGGCGCCCCCTCTCTTCCCCCCTTGGCCGCCCCCCCAACTCCCATCTAGGGCTGGCCGCACCCCTTGGGGGGGGAACCCTAGATGGGGGCGCAGCCCCTCCCCCTCCCCTATACATACTTGAGGTTTTGGGGCTGCCACACACACACGAGGACATCTCTCTCTTGGCGCAGCCCTACCCCTCTCCCTCCCCCTCTCCCGCGGTGCTTGGCGAAGCCCTGCAGGATTGCCACGCTCCTCCACCACCACGCCGTCGTGCTGCTGCTGGACGGAGTCTTCCCCAACCTCTCCCTCTCTCCTTGCTGGATCAAGGCGTGGGAGACGTCACCGGGCTGCACGTGTGTTGAACGCGGAGGCGCCGTGGTTCGGCGCTTAGATCGGAATCAACCGCGATATGAATCGCTACGAGTACGACTCCTTCATCCGCGTTCTTGCAACACTTCCGCATCGCGATCTACAAGGGTATGTAGATGCACTCCCCTTCCCCTCGTTGCTAGATTACTCCATAGATTGATCTTGGTGATGCGTAGAAAATTTTGAATTTCCGCTACGTTCCCCAACACCTAGGTGGTGCACCACCCCGATTGCGGGCCGATTTTTTGTCAATATTTTTGATTGGTGCAATTTATTCTCTGCCAAGATATATAGCCAGTAGCCCTCAAGGTGTGTATCGGTCTAAAACTCAAGATGCACCTGAAGGATGACATAAGACCGCTGATCCCAGTAGCCCCTGAGACACAGGTTGATTCGCAAAATCGGCCTGAGGATCAACTCCTAGCCCGGCAGAATACTTCGGGACACAAAAAGCGGTGTGCAAAGTCCTCGAGACTCAGGTTGGGTGCGGCCGACCAACCTGAGGATCATAATCTCCTCGAAAACTATATTGCACTTAAAATTTCTGCACTGGATTGCCAATGCAGTAGCCCCCGAGACACTGGTCGGGTGGCAACACCAGATCAGGGGATCGATGTGCCCCTTTAATATTAGTAAATAATGAGCGCAAAGCCCAGTAGCCCCCGAGCCTTAATGTGGGCACGGGTGGCCAAATTAAGGATTGATATCCGTTTGACAGAAAAAATTTGTTGTGTTTAACACAAACTTCTCAAAAAGAGAATAAAGATCTCCTAAAGGAGCTAGAGCCAGCGAAAGCTGGGCTCGCCAAGATTGGTCGCAAGGGGCTTAATAGATAGGAAATCGATGCCACTTGGGATTTAGGAGAGCTTTATGTAAGTTGCTCGGTTGTCTCAGCGAGATTGTGCCCCTTGGTCTTTAAAAGATGGGCTGAAATAAATTGATTGTACTCGGATTTTATGATCCTATGTATCCAAGTATTTTACATCATTAATGCTCGGATCCGCATTGTACAAAACTTTGTTGACCGACCATCGGCTTCAACCTCCTCGGCCAGCAGCCGGGGAGTGTTTGTCCTTCTTTATAAAGCCTTTATAAGAGCAAAGATTTACGACAAACAAGGCAATCCGGCCATACGGTTTTATAAACAAAGGTACGTGGAGAGATATGTTATATTACTATTAACATAAGAAACATCTTCCAAAGAAAATAGTCCCGCGATCGGTTCCTTTCTTTGGGTTGTCATGCTGACCATGATGAAACCTCACCTCCGATCAATGTGGGAGGAAAATACTGAGGATTTAGTTTGGAGAAAGTTCCCGAACTCTAAGGTCTGAATGGACCAAAATTTTCACTTCCGTCGTTGCCGACCAATTATATCCTTTAAGATTGCTAGCTTTCGGCTTCACCCAGTCTGAGGTACTAACCCAGATGACCCGGTAGTAACAATCACAGAGGTGCTCCCTTTACCGCCTAGCTGAACAATCGGGAACGTAGGGGCAAGCACAGGAGCCAGACAACCCAGCTTGGCCAAAATCTTAAGGCAAATTGATGCATATTTATGGCTTTATGACGATGATTGCGGAAGGCAGCCCCCGTATATTAAATACAAACGCCGATGATATATTTATTTTGTCTCCGTTGCAACCATTTATCAGTTGAAAGTGGCCCATTGTCGGCTTCCACCCCCTTGTAGATGCTACGCAGGGTGTTTTCGCAATAACAAAACAACCCTTAGCCGACGTCTCGGTGCCCGAAGACGGTTATGTTAGCGAAAACGAGGCAATCAGATATGCGGGCTTTATAACTTTCACTTAGTCATAGGAGCTTTAAACTGGGGAAGCTAGCTATGAGCCCCCGGTTAGTGTTCGGCGACAGCTGAGGTCAAGCCGTAAACACTTCGGCCAATGTTATGAACGGCCCGTCATTTAACATGGGGTGACCTCTATCGATCTTATAGTTTAACACAGTCATCGGATCGCTGACCAGTTTGCACTTATTGTGACAGTCAGTGTTCGGCTTTATCCACGGAGGTGCTTTAACCATGCTAGTTAGAAGCACAATCGCAGTGGTTCTCCCTTTGCACACCTAGCCGAATAAAGCGGAATGTAGGAGGCAAGCACAGGAGCCGGACAACCCAACTATTGACCGAAGTCACAATTCGAAACCGATGCATATATAGCAATATCCGAGAATGTTTTTTCAAATCTCTAAAGGTGTCCGGCGTTGCACTGCGAGACTTATGCTGGAAACACACAAATAGTTTAAAAGTGCCATAGGCTTGGAAGACCAAAAAACTTAAGTAAAAACTTGACGTCCGAACTAGATCAAGTGTTCGGTGCCAATCCGAAAATTGGCCTTTGAAAAAAATGTGCTTTTGTCGTGCTTTAACATGACACATCCTATCTCCAGACTTAAAGCGGGTCAGCCTACGGCTTCAACCTCCTATCCCAAAGGCGGAGTACTTCTCGTTAGGCCAGTTTAGCAAACTAAACTCTAGCGGCTTTGAGAGAGAAATTATACACTCGTGTCGAAAAAAGGAGTGATAGAAAAAGAATTTGCAATGACTAAGAAGAACACTTATTATAAAATAGCTCATACTAATTTAAGAGCCCCCAAGTGACTTGGGTAAAAGAATTTTATGTATAATGATTGTACGTACCGAAGTACTTATATCATATCTGTGTTCACCCGAACTTTAAACGCGTCTTAACCGACCGTCGGCTTCTCCCTCTTCGGTCAAGGGCCGAAAAGTGTTATGTACTCCACCTGTCGAGAATATCGACGGTGTTTCTGATAACCAGGCAATCAGGCCATAAGGCTGTAACAGACAAAGCGCGCTCAGGGAACTTATGCTATATTACTGACGAAGTCTAAGAAGCATCTTCGAAGAAAATAGTACCCCCACCGATACCTTTCTTCGGTTGCTCATTGTTACTATGAGACTTGTGCAATAGATTTTTTGTACTCATGAGTTCCATTGTGTGCGGACCATGATTGAAAACAATAAGAGCGCTATCTTTCGGCTTCACCCAGTCTGAGGTCCGAGCTCGGATGACCCGATCGTGACAATCGCAGAGGTGCTCCCTTTACTCCCTAGCCGAACAATCGGGAACGTAGGGGTAAACACAGGAGCGAGGCAACCCAGCTTGCGGAACACTTAAGTCAACATGGTGCATATTGTGGCGTAATACACGAACAAGGAACGAAGCCATACAAGTATAATCATATGCAAGAGGAAAGGTTTCATAAATGAAGCCCCCAAGTAAACGGCGTATTTGAATTTGTGTGTCACAAACAAAGTTTTGACAAGGAAGTTTTTCACATACAACTTTTTGCCAAAAAAGTGTAATGCTTGGTCGAACCGAACAAAATTTAAAACTGAAAGTTTTTGAGCATGAAAGCGACTTAGCTGGTTAATGTGCTCGGTGATGCATGGCCCGAGCTTGCGGCGGGACAATGTCCCAGCCCCCAAGCCGGTCCCGAGGTGGCGGAGCGAAGAGCTCGGCACTCCGAAGTGGCGACATAGCACGACCAATGGGGGCCGACAGTGTGACGCCGAAGTCCCCGGCATGGGTTAATGAAGTGATGACGAAGCCCCCGGTCCAGCCGAGGTTACGTGGTACGTCGGTACGCCGAGGTGACAGCGCTGCCCGACCCGAATCATTTACCTGTGCACAGAAAATAGTGCAAGTCGGAGATAATGGGAATAATAATAAATTAAAAAAATTGTTGCATAATTAATAATTTATGCAAAGTGAGTAATAAAAGAAATATGGCCCGTGTGCCGAACACCCGATGAGGTAGAGTTCTCTCAACGATGTTGAAGTCCCAGAGGCAACCGAACATGTCGGTATGGCAATTCGACCAACAAGATGATCACGCGAGCCGATTTATGCCGATTGGGACGACGACGTCGGCTTGCGGAAGTGACGCGTGATGCAGTCGAAGTCGATCACCTGGTTTATTTGTTGTAGGAATATGAAGAAAGGTTACTCCCAAAATTGGGACTTGATCCACACACCCATTGCATGATGGGTGATGAAGCGACGGCATGGCGATGCTAACAAAGGTTGGCTCGCCGAGGCAAAGCCCCCGGTCCAGCTAACGTGACGAAGCTGGTCGGCTGGTGACGCCGAAGTCTCCGGAGTAGGTTGATGAAGAGATGGCGAAGCCCTCGGTCTAGCCGAGATGACGGAGCAGGTCGGTAAGGAGACGTTGCAGCTGCCATGTCAGCCGAGGTGTTGAAACAGTTCGGCGTGATGGACATCGGCTTGAAGATGCAACAGTGCGGCCATGCCGACGATGGTCATAACTTGTGACGCGGTCAATGCCGGATTGATGAAGTGACCGAGCGGCGATGTCGGCGCGCTTGACCCGTGCAATCCGTGGGGCGATGGTATTGGTGATGCTTTAGCCTTCGCGATGTCGAACCCTTGTTCGGCTTACCGAGCTGATGATCCGATAAGGTTAGGCTCGGCTCGATGAAGCGACGATCTGTCTAGCGCAGGTCGGCTGACGTGGAGCAATGTTACCGGACTGGTTTGACACCAGCGTGACGGTGAAGAGTACCTCCGAAAAGGAGCAAAATTTGTGAGCATGTGTTCGGAAACAAAACACAATACCCTACAAAGAGATTCTTCCAAAAAGGTTGTCCAATATCCCGTTCATGAAGAAAGATGAACTCAGGTCGGATTCGTATTCGCATAGAAAACAGATCCGAAAAGTGATGCACTAATCGGAAGGTTCCCGGGGTTTGGACGGTCGGATCGAGCTGAAATTTTGAGAGGTGGTAGATATAGGAATTCCGCAGCCGATCAACGGTTGGATCTTCCAAAGGACGTCCGAGCTAGACGCTGGACACCACGCTCCATACTCGTCCAGATTCTCGTCCAGATTCGACAGGGCTCCGGTATATCGTAGATTGCTAGAGATTCCTCCATCGGAACTCGACGAAATTTTGCATGGTTGTTGTAGGCTTAATTCTGCACAATTCCACCGGAGCAATCGTTAAAAAGACACTCGAGGAGGCGGTGGCGGCGGATACAAGTTTGCTGGCCAGAAAAATAGTACGGTCGCCCGAGGGCAATGTTGACGTTGAGCCCCCGAGCTCCTGATAGAGATCGGAGTTGATGTTGATGTAGGCCATCGTCCGAACATGACGATCTGACGCAGAGTGCAGTCCTCGGTCGAGCCAAGGTGACCAGTCGAGCCGGTGACGAAGATGTCGACGTCGCAATTAATCTGCAGACGAGCCATCGATCCTCCGTTGATCTCACTGCGGAACTCTCAATGAAAGCACCATTGTCGGTGTCAAAACCGGCGGATTTCGGGTAGGGGGTCCCAAACTGTGTGTCATGGATCGATGGGTAATAGGACACAGGGGACACGATGTTTACCCAGGTTCGGGCCCTCTTAATGGAGGTAAAACCCAGTTCCTGCTTGATTGATCTTGATGAATATAGAGATTACAAGAGTTGATCTACCCCGAGATCATATGTTGTGGTCTAAAACCCGAGGGTGTGATGAATAATGTCCTAATGATCTATCGACTAGCCTGGCCTTGGCTTATATAATGCACCAGAGGCCTAGGATAACAAGAGTCCTAGCCGAATACGTTGGTGGAGAGGAGTCCTTGTCTTGATCACCAAGTCTTATGGAATACTCCTTATATGCGGCATGGGCTGCCCGAAGTGGCCCATGAGTGAACCGCCATGTGGGTCCTCGGCCCGATCCACCTGGTCGGGAGACGATGTGGTGAGTACCCCCTAGTCCAGGACACCGTCAGCCTCCAAGCACAACATTTTGTAGGAGAGCAGCAAATTCGCTCAAGTGGATGACTTAAGATTTATCAATCTATGGAGTTGTAGGATAAAAGTGGTCTCTCTCAAACGACCCTGCAATCAAATACAAGCGGTCTCTTGTGTCCCCAACACACCTAATATAGTTGCCAGTTATATAGATGCACTAGTTTGGCGAAGAGACGATGGCATATGCGTAATATGGATGGTAGAAATAGCTTGTTGTAATATGAATATATACGGGCAACAAGGTAAAAAGGTGACAAAGTGAATAAAAACAATGTTTCAATGCTTGGAAACAAGGTGTAGGGTTCATACTTTTACTAGTGCCAACTCTCAGCATCATTAACATAGTTAAAACACTATAATAAGCCCTAAAAAGTGCACCAAAAAATCACTTCAAAGTTTCTATTTTTTATCGAAAAAGTAGGATGGAATCACATAGATGTGCTTAACAGAAAACCACCTCAAAGTCATCTTTCCAATTTCAATCTATTGACCCCCCCTCCCCTAGTGTGCCACAGGTAGTCCCAGGAATGCCATATGGTACTTATCATTCAACCTACTTTGCGTAGAGTACCCGAATGTCACCACGAGTATCTGTAAGTTATTTACTAGACAAGCATCACGTAATCTCAAATGCAACATAAAGAAAATTCAAAAAGCAGGATTTAATTGACAAAGATTATAATAAAGGGGAAGCATCATAAAATCCAACTATACTAATAAAGCTCATGATACAACTAAGATCAGAAACTTTTAAGAACATGGGAGAGAGAGATCAAAGACATAGCTACTAGTACATACTCTCAGCCCCGAGGATGAACTAGTAGCACATCACCACGAAAACATAGGAAGAAGTTGTGGTGATGGTGATGAAGATGGAGGGGCATATATGCATGTCCTCAACAGCGTTTCGGTGCCACCCAAGGAGAGGGGGAAGGGGAGCCCTCCTTTCTTCTTCCCTGACCCTCCGGAGAGAGAGGGAGCTCTCCCTAGATAGGATCTTTGTTTTCTGTCTCCTGCTTTTGGTACTCTTCTGCCCCGAAACACCATTTCTTAAATAACCAAAGATCTGCAACTCTTATCGGGCTAATTTTTTACTGAAATTTTACTATTTTTTGTAGCTTTCTTGTGGTAAAGTAGAGCCCCAACCGACTTAAGGAACCTCCATGTTGTCCCACCGCGTGGCCAGGGGCCGCGCAGGCAACTGGTGGACCCCAAGGCTCCATCTTCTCGCTATGGTAGTCTTTTCGTATAAAAGAGTTTCTAATTTTTTAGGTTTTTGGTTCTGTAAAACTAAAATGCCAAAACACTAGAAAACGAGAACTAACCTTTGGCACTGGATTAATATGTTAGTCGATGTTAATATGATATAAAATTGTGCGAAAGGATATATAAATGATGTGAATATAGTATGAATTCTTAAAAATATTATAGATATGTTTGAGACGTATCACCTACTCGCAGATTTCCGTGCATTCATATCCCCAAAGCAGAATGGATTGTGCCTTGAGCACCGCTTGTTTGTTTGAAAGGAAAAAATGACGAATTTATTTTGCTGGCATTATTATCTTCATTTTAAGCTTTAAGGTCCATACTTTTCAAAACCGAGTTTCAAACTCGCACCCATGCGGCTCGACGACCGCACCGGTGCCGCTTTTCTCCTTTGTAGACATCGTCGAGGGGTTGTTCTCACCTTCTACCATAGTCCACTCCGACAAAAACCTTATATACCCTCAGGATAAACGACAGTGATGTTTATGTGTCTTGTTTCCCTCTTGGGGGCATCATTCTTGGAGCGGATGTTGGTTGGGGGAGCAATGGATGCATGCGGTTAGTGGAGGTGATAGTCATGGAGGCGACATGTGGAGATGGTGTCGGGGATTTTGTGGCAAGGATGATAAGGGTGATCGACGCTAGTGGAAATGGTGGTGATAGCCGACTCTTCTCTGGCATGTTCGTGGGTTTGCCTCAGGTTCTTTGTTTGTGAAATCGAAGCTGCGGCGATGGGGACCGGGTGGTAACGATGATAGGTGGATGGTCTCTTCGGTGATTTTTCGTGGTGCCAGCCTTGCATAGTTCTCATTTGTAGCTCTCCTTAAGAGCTGGAGTTGTGTCGTCCCCGTTGCCCAAGTGATTGGCATGTATCTTCGTGTGGCTTTGCACGACCTCCATGACGTGGGTTGGGTCAATGGTCATCTGCGACGAAGTCGAACCCGTTTGCTCGGGGAGAACGAATGATGATGATGTGTGCTCGAGAAGAAGTGATGACATTGGCGCTTATGTGCTACCTTGACGAGACTTTATTCAGAGTGTTGTGTGTAGGATATCTTGTGGGTGTGGCTTAGCGTTTTGTGATGGTTTTGTCCAGTTTTTTTTGTAAATTAACTAGGTAACTCTCTTCATCTTAATTATTGAATGAGGCAAATCTTTTGCCTTTGTTAAAAATACAACAATTCTTCTCATTCGACTATTGGGTATACTAGAAGGGCTGGGCGCGCTTTGATGTGCCATCGGTGTTGTTGAGATTCTTAAATTTTATTACTCACTCTATTTCAAAATATAAGGTGCATTACTTTCTGCAAAGTCAAACCTCTATAAGTTTGATAAAATTTGTAGAGAAATATATCAAATCTGTGTCATTAGATTCATGACGAAATGAATTTCCATTTTTTTTGTTTAAGATTGTGGATATCGATATTTTTTGTCTGAACTTGGTCAAAGTTAAAGAAATTTGACTTTCTAAAAAACTAAATTGGCGGGTGGGGGAGATGATAGAATATTTTGGAACTGGAAGAATATTTAGTTTGGCGGGTGGGGGAGATGATGAAGTGTGTTTTATGTTTATTTATAATGTGGTTATTTGGTAGGCCTTTTGCGGTGTGATTCTATGTTATCCGCTAATCAAATCATATTTATGTGGCAAAATTTCTCTTTGGTGGTTGCATGTACTATATTGGTGTTATAGTATCACATCACATGGTGATGCTTCCTTTATCTAGGTGGTGGGAGGGTGCGGAGGGTTGATATATTTTTATAAGTCTGTTGCTGCTAATTGATTTGAAAAATTATTAGCTCGATCAAAATCATAAACCAAATACAAAATTGAATACATCAACCGAGTAAAAGAGTTTTGAAATTAGGGAACATAATTAATTAAAATAATTAAATGGGAGAGATCCTGGTAGATTTTTGACCTGATCAAAATCGGGTGACCAAATTTTAATTGGAGACATGAGTTGATTATGAGGCCTCAAAAACTAGGGAGCATAGTGTATTGTACTAGAATGGATGGGCGTGCCTTGCTGTCCTGTTGGTGTTGTTGGGTTTCTTAAAACAATTACTCACTCTGTTTCAAAATATAAGGTACATTATATTTAAAAAGATTCTTTTAAGTTTGATCTAATTTCTAGAAAAATATATTAAAATCTATAATATCAAGTTGGAATGATTAGATTCATCATCAAATGATTTTTTTTATATTTTTTGTTTAATATTGTGGATATCGATATTTTTCTCTGAACTAGGTCAAAATTAAAGAAATTTGTCTTTTCAAAAACTAATAAACCTTATATTTTAGAACTGTGGAATATTTAGTTTTGTAGGTCGAGGATATGATAGAGTGTACTTTATTTTTATTTTTAATGCGATGATTTGATGGGCCTTTCGTTGTGTCATTTTCTGAAATTTTGGCATTGCTAAATGTACTACATTGATGCAACAATTGTTGGAAATATGCCCTAGAGGCAATAATAAATGGTTATTATTATATTTCTTTGTTCATGGTAATTGTCTATTGTTCATGCTATAATTGTATTGTCCGGAAATCGTAATACATGTGTGAATACATAGACCACAACGTGTCCCTAGTAAGCCTCTAGTTGACTAGCTCGTTGATCAACAGATAGTCATGGTTTCCTGACTACGGACATTGGATGTCATTGATAACGGGATCACATCATTAGGAGAATGATGTGATGGACAAGACCCAATCCTAAGCATGGCATAAAAGATCGTGTAGTTTCGTTTGCTAGAGCTTTTCCAATGTCAAGTATCTTTTCCTTAGACCATGAGATCGTGCAACTCCCGGATACCATAGGAGTGCTTTGGGTGTGCCAAACGTCACGACGTAACTGGGTGACTATAAAGGTGCACTACGGGTATCTCCGAAAGTGTCTGTTGGGTTGGCACGGATCGAGACTGGGATTTGTCACTCCGTGTGACGGAGAGGTATCTCTGGGCCCACTCGGTAGTGCATCATCATAATGAGCTCAATGTGACTAAGGCGTTAGTCACGGGATCATGCACTACGGTACGAGTAAAGAGACTTGCCGGTAACGAGATTGAACAAGGTATTGGGATACCAACGATCGAATCTCGGGCAAGTAACATACCGATTGACAAAGGGAATTGTATACGGGATTGATTGAATCCTCGACACCGTGGTTCATCCGATGAGATCATCGTGGAACATGTGGGAGCCAACATGGGTATCCAGATCCCGCTGTTGGTTATTGACCGGAGAGGCGTCTCGGTCATGTCTGCATGTCTCCCGAACCCGTAGGGTCTACACACTTAAGGTTCGGTGACGCTAGGGTTGTAGAGATATGTGTATGCGGAAACCCGAAAGTTGCTCGGAGTCCCGGATGAGATCCCGGACGTCACGAGAGGTTCCGGAATGGTCCGGAGGTGAAGAATTATATATAGGAAGTCAAGTTTCGGCCACCGGGAAAGTTTCGGGAGTTACCGGTATTGTACCGGGACCACCGGAAGGGTCCCGGGGGTCCACCGGGTGGGGCCACCTATCCCGGAGGGCCCCGTGGGCTGAAGTGGGAAGGGAACCAGCCCCTAGTGGGCTGGGAGCCCCCCCATGGGCCTCCCCCCATGCGCCTAGGGTTGGGAACCCTAGGGTGGGGGGCTTCCCACTTGCCTTGGGGGGCAAGGCACCCCCCTTGGCCGCCGCCCCCCACCCTAGATGGGTTTTGACGGCGCCCCCCCTCCCAAGGGGGCCTATATAAAGGGGGGGAGGGAGGGCAAGAGGATTGCAGCCTTGGGCGCCTCCCTCCTCCCCTGCAACACCTCTCTCTCTCGTATAAGCTCGGCGAAGCCCTGCCGGCATCCCGCTGCATCCACCACCACGCCGTCGTGCTGCTGGATCTCCATCAACCTCTCCTTCCCCCTTGCTGGATCAAGAAGGAGGAGACGTCGCTGCACCGTACGTGTGTTGAACGCGGAGGTGCCGTCCGTTCGGCACTCGGTCATCGGTGATTTGAATCACGGCGAGTACGACTCCGTCATCCACGTTCATTGGAACGCTTCCGCTCGCGATCTACAAGGGTATGTAGATGCACTCCTTTCCCCTCGTTGCTAGTATACTCCATAGATGCATCTTGGTGAGCGTAGGAATTTTTTTAAAAATTATGCTACGATTCCCAACAGTGGCATCATGAGCCAGGCTATGCGTAGTTACTATGCACGAGTAGAACACAAAGCAGTTGTGGGCGTTGAGTTTGCCAATTCTTCTTGCCGCTACTAGTCGTTTCTTGTTTCGGCGGCATTGTAGGATGAAGCGGCCCAGACCGACCTTACACGTAAGCTTACGTGAGACAGGTTCCACCGATTGACATGCACTAGTTGCATAAGGTGGCTAGCGGGTGTCTGTCTCTCCTACTTTAGTCGGAACGGATTCGATGAAAAGGGTCCTTATGAAGGGTAAATAGAAATTGGCAAATCACGTTGTGGTCATACGTAGGTAAGAAAACGTTCTTGCTAGAAACCTACAAACCACGTAAAAACTTGCAACAACAATTAGAGGACGTCTAACTTGTTTTTGCAGCAAGTGATATATGTGATATGATATGGCCAGAAGATGTGATGAATGATATATGTGATGTATGAGATTGATCATATTCTTGTAATAGGAATCACGACTTGCATGTCGATGAGTATGACAACCGGCAGGAGCCATAGGAGTTTTCTTTATTATTTTGTATGACCTGCGTGTCATTGAATAACGCCATGTAATTTACTTTACTTTGTTGCTAAACGCGTTAGCCATAGAAGTAGAAGTAATCGTTGGCGTGACGACTTCATGAAGACACAATGATGGAGATCATGATGATGGAGATCATGGTGTCATGCCGGTGACGAAGATGATCATGGTGCCCCGAAGATGGAGATCAAAGGAGCATGATGATATTGGCCATATCATGTCACTATTTGATTGCATGTGATGTTTATCATGTTTTTGCGTCTTATTTGCTTAGAATGACGGTAGTAAGTAAGATGATCCCTTATGATAATTTCAAGAAAAGTGTTTCCCCTAACTGTGCACCGTTGCGAAGGTTCGTTGTTTCGAAGCACCACGTGATGATCGGGTGTGATAGATTCTAACGTTCGAATACAACGGGTGTTGACGAGCCTAGCATGTACAGACATGGCCTCGGAACACACGCAATACACTCAGGTTGACTTGACGAGCCTAGCATGTACAGACATGGCCTCGGAACACGGAGGACCGAAAGGTCGAGCATGAGTCGTATAGAAGATACGATCAACATGGAGATGTTCACCGATCTTGACTAGTCCGTCTCACGTGATGATCGGACACGGCCTAGTTAAACTCGGATCATGTTTTACACTTAGATGACTAGAGGGATGTCTATCTGAGTGGGAGTTCATTAAATAATTTGATTAGATGAACTTAATTATCATGAACTTAGTCTAAAATCTTTACACTATGTCTTGTAGATCAAATGGCCAAGGTTGTCCTCAATTTCAACACGTTCCTAGAGAAAACCAAGCTGAAAGATGATGGCAGCAACTATACGGACTGGGTCCGGACCCTGAGGATCATCCTCATAGTAGCCAAGAAAGATTATGTCTTAGAAGCACCGCTAGGTGAAGCACCAATCCCTGAGAACCAAGACGTTATGAACGCTTGGCAGCAGCGTGCTGATGATTACTCCCTCGTTCAGTGCGGCATGCTTTACAGCTTAGAACCGGGTCTCCAAAAGCGTTTTGAGAAACATGGAGCATATGAGATGTTCGAGGAGCTGAAATTGGTTTTCCAAGCTCATGCCCGGGTCGAGAGATATGATGTCTCCGACAAATTCTTCAGCTGTAAAATGGAGGAGAATAGTTCTGTAAGTGAGCACATACTCAGAATGTCTGGGTTGCACAACCGCTTGACTCAGCTGGGAGTTAATCTCCCGGATGACGCGGTCATTGACAGAATCCTCTAGTCGCTTCCACCAAGCTACAAGAGCTTTGTGATGAACTTCAATATGCAGGGGATGGAAAAGACCATTCCTGAGGTATATTCAATGCTGAAATCAGCTGAGGTAGAGATCAGAAAAGAACATCAAGTGTTGATGGTGAATAAAACCACTAAGTTCAAGAAGGGCAAGGGTAAGAAGAACTTCAAGAAGGACGGCAAGGGAGTTGCCGCGCCCGGTAAACCAGTTACTGGGAAGAAGTCAAAGAATGGACCCAAGCCCGAGACTGAGTGCTTTTATTGCAAGGGAAGTGGTCACTGGAAGCGGAACTGCCCCAAATACTTAGCGGACAAGAAGAAGGCCGGCAACACCAAAGGTATATGTGATATACATGTAATTGATGTGTACCTTACCAGTACTCGTAGTAGCTCCTGGGTATTTGATACCGGTGCGGTTGCTCATATTTGTAACTCAAAACAGGAACTACGAAATAAACGGAGACTGGCGAAGGACGAGGTGACGATGCGCGTCGGGAATGGTTCCAAGGTCGATGTGATCGCCGTCGGCACGCTACCTCTGCATCTACCCACGGGATTAGTTTTAAACCTCAATAATTGTTATTTAGTGCCAGCTTTGAGCATGAACATTGTATCTGGATCTCGTTTAATTCGAGATGGCTACTCATTTAAATCCGAGAATAATGGTTGTTCTATTTATTTGAGAGATATGTTTTATGGTCATGCCCCGCTGGTCAATGGTTTATTTTTGATGAATCTCGAACGTGATGTTACACATGTTCATAGTGTGAATACCAAAAGATGTAAAGTTGATAACGATAGTCCCACATACTTGTGGCACTGCCGCCTTGGTCACATTGGTGTCAAGCGCATGAAGAAGCTCCATGCAGATGGACCTTTGGAGTCTCTTGATTACGAATCATTTGACACGTGCGAACCATGCCTCATGGGTAAAATGACCAAGACTCCGTTCTCCGGAACAATAGAGCGAGCAACCAACTTATTGGAAATCATACATACCGATGTGTGCGGTCCAATGAGTGTTGAGGCTCGCGGAGGATATCGTTATGTTCTCACTCTCACTGATGACTTAAGTAGATATGGGTATGTCTACCTAATGAAACACAAGTCTGAAACATTTGAAAAGTTCAAGGAATTTCAGAGTGAGGTTGAGAATCAACGTGACAGGAAAATAAAATTCTTACGATCTGATCGTGGTGGAGAAGTCACGAATTTGGTACACACTTAAGGAAATGTGGAATCATTTCACAACTCACGCTGCCTGGAACACCTCAGCGAAACGGTGTGTCCGAACGTCGTAATCGCACTCTATTGGATATGGTGCGATCTATGATGTCTCTTACCGATTTACCGCTCTCATTTTGGGGCTATGATTTAGAGACTGCCGCATTCACTTTAAATAGGGCTCCGTCGAAATCCGTTGAGACGACACCGTATGAATTATGGTTTGGGAAGAAACCTAAGCTGTCGTTTCTAAAAGTTTGGGGATGCGATGCTTATGTCAAGAAACTTCAACCTGAAAAGCTTGAACCCAAATCGGAAAAATGCGTCTTCATAGGATACCCTAAGGAAACTATTGGGTATACCTTCTACCTCAGATCCGAAGGCAAGATCTTCGTTGCCAAGAACGGGTCCTTTCTAGAGAAGGAGTTTCTCTCGAAAGAATTGAGTGGGAGGAAAGTGGAACTTGATGAGGTGATAGTCACCCCTTCCGAACCGGAAAGTAGCGCAGCACGGGAAAATGTTCCTGTGGTGCCTACACCGACTGGGGAGGAAGTTAATGATGATGATCATGAAGCTTCGGATCAAGTCACTGAACTTCGTAGGTCCACAAGGACACGTTCCACACCAGAGTGGTACGGCAACCCTGTCCTGGAAATCATGTTGTTAGACAACGGAGAACCTTCGAACTATGAAGAAGCGATGGCGGGCCCGGATTCCAACAAATGGCTGGAAGCCATGAAATCCGAGATAGAATCCATGTATGAAAACAAAGTGTGGACTTTGACTGACTTGCCCGATGAGCGGCGAGCCATAGAAAACAAATGGATCTTTAAGAAGAAGACGGACGCGGATGGTAATGTGACCATCCACAAAGCTCGACTTGTCGCTAAGGGTTATCGACAAGTTCAAGGGGTTGACTACGATGAGACTTTCTCACCCGTAGCGAAGCTGAAGTCCGTCCGAATCATGTTAGCAATTGCCGCATACTATGATTATGAGATATGGCAGATGGACGTCAAAACGGCATTCCTTAACGGCTTCCTTAAGGAAGAGTTGTATATGATGCAGCCGGAAGGTTTTGTCGATCCTAAGAATGCTAACAAAGTATGCAAGCTCCAGCGCTCAATCTATGGGCTGGTGCAAGCATCTCGGAGTTGGAACATTCGCTTTGATGAGATGATCAAAGCGTTTGGGTTTACACAGACTTATGGAGAAGCCTGTGTTTACAAGAAAGTGAGTGGGAGCTCTGTAGCATTTCTCTTATTATATGTGGATGACATACTATTGATGGGAAATGATATAGAATTCTTGGAAAGTATAAAGGCCTATTTGAATAAGTGTTTTTCAATGAAGGACCTTGGAGAAGCTGCTTATATATTAGGCATCAAGATCTATAGAGATAGATCAAGATGCCTCATTGGTCTTTCACAGAGTACATACCTTGACAAGATATTGAAAAAGTTCAATATGGATCAGTCCAAGAAGGGGTTCTTGCCTGTATTGCAAGGTGTGCAATTGAGCACGGCTCAATGCCCGACCACGGCAGAAGATAGAGAAAAGATGAGTGTCATCCCCTATGCCTCGGCCATAGGGTCTATTATGTATGCCATGCTGTGTACCAGACCTGATGTAAACCTTGCCGTGAGTTTGGTAGGAAGGTACCAAAGTAATCCCGGCATGGAACACTGGACAGCGGTCAAGAATATCCTGAAGTACCTGAAAAGGACTAAGGATATGTTTCTCGTTTATGGAGGTGACGAAGAGCTCGTCGTAAAGGGTTACGTCGACGCTAGCTTCGACACAGATCTGGATGACTCGAAGTCACAAACCGGATACGTGTATATTTTGAATGGAGGAGCCGTAAGCTGGTGCAGTTGCAAGCAAAGCGTCGTGGCGGGATCTACATGTGAAGCGGAGTACATGGCAGCCTCGGAGGCAGCACATGAAGCAGTCTGGATGAAGGAGTTCATTACCGACCTAGGGGTGATTCCCAATGCGTCGGGCCCGATGACTCTCTTCTGTGACAACACTGGAGCTATTGCCCTTGCGAAGGAGCCCAGGTTTCACAGGAAGACCAGGCATATCAAGCGTCGCTTCAACTCCATTCGTGAAAGTGTTCAAAATGGAGACATAGATATTTGTAAAGTACATACGGACCTGGATGTAGCAGATCCGTTGACTAAACCTCTCCCTAGAGCAAAACATGATCAACACCAGGACGCAATGGGTGTTCGATTCATCACAATGTAACTAGATTATTGACTCTAGTGCAAGTGGGAGACTGTTGGAAATATGCCCTAGAGGCAATAATAAATGGTTATTATTATATTTCTTTGTTCATGGTAATTGTCTATTGTTCATGCTATAATTGTATTGTCCGGAAATCGTAATACATGTGTGAATACATAGACCACAACGTGTCCCTAGTAAGCCTCTAGTTGACTAGCTCGTTGATCAACAGATAGTCATGGTTTCCTGACTATGGACATTGGATGTCATTGATAACGGGATCACATCATTAGGAGAATGATGTGATGGACAAGACCCAATCCTAAGCATAGCATAAAAGATCGTGTAGTTTCGTTTGCTAGAGCTTTTCCAATGTCAAGTATCTTTTCCTTAGACCATGAGATCGTGCAACTCCCGGATACCGTAGGAGTGCTTTGGGTGTGCCAAACGTCACAACGTAACTGGGTGACTATAAAGGTGCACTACGGGTATCTCCGAAAGTGTCTGTTGGGTTGGCACGGATTGAGACTGGGATTTGTCACTCCGTGTGACGGAGAGGTATCTCTGGGCCCACTCGGTAGTGCATCATCATAATGAGCTCAATGTGACTAAGGCGTTAGTCACGGGATCATGCATTACGGTACGAGTAAAGAGACTTGCCGGTAACGAGATTGAACAAGGTATTGGGATACCGACGATCGAATCTCGGGCAAGTAACATACCGATTGACAAAGGGAATTGTATACGGGATTGATTGAATCCTCGACACCGTGGTTCATCCGATGAGATCATCATGGAACATGTGGGAGCCAACATGGGTATCCAGATCCCGCTGTTGGTTATTGACCGGAGAGGCGTCTCGGTCATGTCTGCATGTCTCCCGAACCCGTAGGGTCTACACACTTAAGGTTCGGTGACGCTAGGGTTGTAGAGATATGTGTATGCGGAAACCCGAAAGTTGTTCGGAGTCCCAGATGAGACCGGACGTCACGAGAGGTTCCGTAATGGTCCGGAGGTGAAGAATTATATATAGGAAGTCAAGTTTCGGCCACCGGGAAAGTTTCGGGAGTTACCGGTATTGTACCGGGACCACCGGAAGGGTCCCGGGGGTCCACTTGCCTTGGGGGGCAAGGCACCCCCTTGGCCGCCGCCCCCCACCCTAGATGGGTTTGGCCGGCGCCCCCCCTCCCAAGGGGGCCTATATAAAGGGGGGTGGGGGAGGGAGGGCAAGAGGATTGCAGCCTTGGGCGCCTCCCTCCTCCCCTGCAACACCTCTCTCTCTCGTATAAGCTCGGCGAAGCCCTGCCGGCATCCCGCTGCATCCACCACCACGCCGTCGTGCTGCTGGATCTCCATCAACCTCTCCTTCCCCCTTGCTGGATCAAGAAGGAGGAGACGTCGCTGCACCGTACGTGTGTTGAACGCGGAGGTGCCGTCCGTTCGGCACTCGGTCATCGGTGATTTGAATCACGGCGAGTACGACTCCGTCATCCACGTTCATTGGAACGCTTCCGCTCGCGATCTACAAGGGTATGTAGATGCACTCATTTCCCCTCGTTGCTAGTATACTCCATAAATGCATCTTGGTGAGCGTAGGAATTTTTTTTAAAATTATGCTACGATTCCCAACAACAATGTCATATGATGGTGCCTTTTTCTAAGTGGCGTCGTACTCATATGTTTTATAGGCAAGTTGCTGGTTGCTGCTGATTGGTTAGTAAAAACATTGACCCGACAAAATCATAAACCAAATTTAAAATTGAGTTTCTCAATTAAATGAAAAATCAAATTTAAAATCAAATATCTCAATTAAATGAAAGAGCTTCAGAATTAGGGAACCTCGGGAATTAAAAGAATTGAATTAGGAAGCCTCTTAAGAAAGCAAAATCATCAACCAAATTTAAATTGAATAGCTTAATTGAATAAAACTGTTTTAAAATTTGAGAACCTAGGGAATTAAAAGAATTGAATTGAGAAGCTCCTTATGAGATTGAAATCAAATACTAATTCTAAATTAAAGACATTAATTAATTGTGATGCCTTAAAAAATAGGAAACATAGTACTACTTCCTCCGTCACAGTTTATAAGACGCACATCAGAAATCTCTGGGACCAAGGTGATCCACAATTGGCTCCAGTTTCCTTTCCTCTCGACTGAAAAATAGCTGCGTAAATTAAACCACAACGCCTAATTAGCTGAGAAATCAATGCAGAGTAAACCACCCGGCCAGTAAACGAGCCGTCCGCATGCATGCAGTGGTGGAGACCAATTCCCACCCGTGTGCACGCCCAGCCGTTCCCACTATGCATGCAGCCAAGTACGCCTGCCTAGTAGTACTAGTATAATTAACTACTCTATAATCAGTAAAGAGTTAAATACATCACAGGTGCCTTAACTTGTTCGCCATGTTTATTTTGGTGCCTAAAGTTGTAAAATACACAAAACCGGTGCTATAACTTGTTCGAGCGTTCAAATACGGTGCCTCTGTAAGTATGAGTGTATGAGATGCCCGTTTGGAGTGCCAATTGGCTGGTGGCCCACATGTCAGTGGAGCCCGCTATGTGTGTAACGCTCATGAGTTTTTCTTTTTACAGAAAACTCCTTGAATTTTAATCAAATTTCAGAAAAAACACCTAAAAATTTATTTAATTACTCAGAACTGTTTTCAAATACTTATGTGTGTCGTGTATGAGCCCACAAGTTGGTACATGTAATGAAATTATAGTAATAAGAAGTACAATAAAGGAGAGATGGGAGTATTCGAACTCTGCCTCACGAGCAACTCGATGTGGAATCTTTACCTAATAATAAAGTAAATTGGGTTTCTGCTCGTCCGTCATGACATTTTTTAGAAAAGTCCCTCTATTTTAGAGAATTCAACCTGCAGTCCTGTTTTAAGTTAAAACAAATCATTTTTTTCTTCGTATTTTACACAAAAGTCCTTGTGTTTTGATGAAATCAACCTGCAGTCTGGATTTAAGTCACACCCGAACCGTTATTTTACATTTTTCGAAACCCCCCTGATGTTTTAGGTAATTCATCCGCGGATCATATCTAAGTCAAACAAATGCTTTTTTAAATCATCTATATCTTTTAAACCGTAACTCTGATTTAAACATGTTATATATGAAATTTGATTACAAAAATATGTAGAATATGAATATAAGATTATTTTTACCTGTTAAGTATTTTTAAATATTATTTTAGAATATATTTAAGTCAAACAAATGATTTTCTAAATTATCCGTATCTTTTAAACCGTAACTTCGATTTTAACATATTATATATGAAACTTTATTAGAAAAATGTGTGGAATCTAAATATGTTGTTAATTTTACCTGTTAAATATTGTTTTGGAAGCAAACTTATAATTTATAGCGCAAGATCCGTTTTTCTTTCATACCGGCGGCGATCCGGATTGCAAATAAACACCTCACTATAACCATATAGGGAAAAGAAAACATCGATAACTACACATGCATACCTCTGAAAAATATCGCAAGGGAAAACAAAAAATTTGTTATCGCGAGAGTGAGAGAAAGTGAGAGAGAGAGAGAGGGAGGGAGAGAGAGACGCCTTACGATTAACCATATTCAAACACATTCTTTTGTTTTGTGTGAACACTGAGGCCATCGCCGGTGAGGGTGAGAAGGAGGATAAGCGGCAACACAAATATGATGCCTCACAAAAATAAAGGAGATGGACCTATTGTGGTCTTGAGTGATGGTTGTTGGGTTAAGAGCGTGTGTTATGTTTTCCCTCCCGTTGCAAAGCACGGGTTCTTTTGCTAGTAATAGTCAATAGGCCAAACACAGTTGTATAGTCAGTATGGAGATAGAATCGTATTTATAATATGATTACCAGAGAAAATAATAAAGAGAAATATTTTTAGCGGGAATAATAAAGAGAATTACACAAGGAAAATTTGATTCACGGGGTTCAAACCCAAGAACTCGTTTTTCTTATCAGATGGGCCGGTAAAACTGGTAACCATGAAATCACGAAAATTTTGGAAAAAAAAATCGGCCGCTATTGCTCAACAGAATTTTGGATTTAAAATATTTTAAGATCATAAAAATATATAAAGTTGAACCTCTTAAGCACCCAAACAATAGTTAATTTTTTTTTATAAAAAATTCAGAGGGGGAGTCGATGGGGCGATGTGACGAGTACAGGACGCCTGCCTATCCACTACGCCAACACACACTAGATATTTGAATTGGCATACATAACCTATTTTGCAAACACTTCAGGTTCAAGTTCAAAATTTTCAAAAAAATAAACCCTATCAAAAACATAATTTCTCAGGGGCCAGCGGATTTTCCGGTTGCCCAAAAATTTGGCCGAAAAAAACCCAGGTCACACCTGCGCTCCTTCTTTCAAATCCATGCGACTCAATTTTTCCCTTGTAAATAGAATCGCATCTTGTCGTGAACATATGGCTATGCTTCTTGGAGTGGCTAATGTGCACATGCTGTACTCTGTGGTGCTTTGTTCGAATCTCTGTAGGCTCGCCCTTTTCCTTTATATTATTTCATCCCACTTGCTGACATGCAGGGCCCAGCATTGAGCAACAAATGATTTTTCTGGATTATGTTAAAGCCAGTGCATTTTCGTGTAATTAAATATAACGTTAGGGATTTTCTGCACACAAAAAAATTAATCCACCGTGTGGGCTTACCCAGTGCATTGCCGACTTCCGGCCACTGACATGCAGGCCAACAACACGTTGGTACGCCACGTGGGCAGGGCGTATGCCGAGATACATACAGAGGCACCGTATTTGCACAACGAGACAAGTTATAGCATCAGTTTCAGGTATTTTACAACTTTGGGCATCAAAATGACCGTGCTAGACAAGTTGAGGCACCACTAGTGTATTTAACTCATCAGTAAATGTCAACGCGCCTTGATCCTCACATATTCTGAAAATGCATGTAAACGGAAGTGTGCCTTATAAACTGTGACGGAGGGAGTAGTATATATGGTATAAAAGTAGTACTATCTCTTTCTCAGTTTACAGGGCGTGCTTGTACCCTTAGGTCGTCAATTTGACCAAGCAAATATAAGTCATATATTACAAAAAATATAAGAGTATTGAATGAGAGAGCGTTGAAAATTTGTTCATCGGTCAAAACTAGGTGCTCAATTTTAATTGAATTGAAGACCTCAATTGAATGTGGCTCTATAAAACACGGAAACATAATGTTATACTCCACCGTAGAGGATATTATCATTTATGTTCCTATGATCTAATTTATAGCTACCTTTGCTGAAAACATAATAACCATAATAACTGAAAAAGTGTCATTTTAATCATTAGCTCGAACGCTCATTGACTGGTTAAAAAAGGTAAAAAGAAGGACCCTCATATAGAGAAAGAAGTTCAGTTGTACACTAAATTTGTTTCAACATGAAGACACAACACACAAAACATAACAAACACGACGCACGCTGTATACAGAAAAGTGTCCCTGAGACAGACGAGATCAGAGACAAGTTTTCGTTCTGCTTCATCTTATTATTATTGAATAAGATCACGTGGAACTGGAAGGCTTTGACGCGTGTAACTATGCAAAGGAAGCAGCCAGCCGGAGCCGGCAGCGCAGTGCTGTCCCGGCAGCTTCTCCTTGATCTTGTCCATGATCCCCTTCTTCTCGCCGGTGCCAGTGCCGGCGCCGGCCATTCCTGCGTGGCCTTGCTGCCCGTAGGCTCCACCAGTTCCAGTCCCCGGCCCGTAGGCTCCTCCAGTCCCCGTTCCAGTCGCCATGTGCTGCTGGTTGTCCTTGTGGCCGCCGGGGAGCTTCTCGTTGATCGTCTCCTTCATGCCCTTCTTCCTCCTCCCGCCCATGCCGTCGTCCTCGGAAGACTGTACAGCCACGGAAATTAGCATCTAAATATAAAGAAGCAGATGAATGTGTACATGTGTGCAGTGGCGGAGCTTCAAAGAAAAAGTTGGGCGGGCGAAGCTATAGAAGAACACAAAATTTTTAGGCATTAGTCACTACCTAACGCTTGATATTCTTTTGTTAAGTGCATTTGAGTGTATGAAGTTCATTGAAACGTGCTGCGTGCGAAAAATCTTACGTGTCGCGTGCGTTTAGCAGCGAAGAGCGAGGAAGCTGTGCGATCTGCGCATCGTTACTGTGCAACGCATACGCGTCGTTGCTGTGTGGCGGCTGCTGCTCCTGCTGTGTACGTTGGAGCGAGTTTGGAGGCTTGATCGATCTTGAATATGCACGAGTGTGCGTATCTTATATTAAGAGAAGGAAAGGGGAAGACACCCCATCCACGGTTATATACAACACGCCTTACAACGTATTCTACCCTCAATACATCTTAACAGATTACTCGCCCTCGCTCCACCTAACTACTCCTATAAAGTTGAAACGTACGTCTTTGTGTAGAACACCCGCTTGTCTCCACGTCCCACACTCTGAGGCGATTCGTCGTAAAGTTTGCTGCACATCCGGTCTCTTGCCCTCGAACACGATCGCGTTTCGGTGCTTCCACAACTCCCACATGACTAGGAGGTGAATCGCCCGCAAGGTCTTGGCGTGCCTCCCCTAGAAGATGGACCTTGTGCACCATGTCACTAGATCGTCACCGTCTGATGGCGTCATGCCTGTCATGCCAACTGCCTGACCCACCTTGGTCCAAACCTCCTTCGCGAACACGCATTGTGTCATGAGATGGTTGATTGTTTCGCCACTTTGATCACAGAAGGGGCATGCGTCTTGATGCGGCAGTCCACGTCTTGCCAGTCTATCCGATGTCCACACTCTATCCCTTAGAGCCAACCATGCAAAGAAGCGGCAGCGCAGGGGCGTCTTCGACGCCCATGTGTAGGTTGCCGTCGGTGAGCATTGAAGGGCCGCGAAATTGGCCGCATAAGTTGATCTTGCCGAGAAATCACCATCCTTCTCCCATGACCACTTGAGCTGATCCGGCTGCTGTGGGTCAAGAACCACGCTATGCACTTGCGGCCACACCTCAAGGAACTGGAGTAATGCCATGTCATCCATGTTCGGGCCCACATCTCGCGCCCAAGTTGCATCCTGAATAGCTTCAGCCACCGTTCTCACGCCCCTCGTCCGCTTTGACACCATGCCATATATGAGCGGTGCCAGCTCCTGCAACCTATAGCCGTTTAGCCATCTATCCTCCCAGAAGAGTGTTGTGTGTCCATTGCCCACCATCACCTTGGCCGCCGCTTGGAACAATCCTCTTGCCTCGGCCGGCACTGAGAATTTGAATTATGCCCATGGTCTAGACCTGTCAGCGTGTTGCAACCAAAGCCACTTCGCTTGGAGTGCGACATTCATCCACCTGAGGTTCGTAACGCCGAGCCCACCTGCCCACTTGGGTCGACATAAAGTTTCCCAAGCAACTGCGCACTTGCCACCTCCACCGTCTTCATTTCCATACCATAGAAAGTTTCTGCAGATTTTGATCATCACCTTTAGCGTTTTTGTTGGCAAACCCATGGCCAACATGGAGTGCACAGGGATGGCACATAACACCGACTGAATAAGGAGCAACCGGCTGCTCTTTGGTAATGATCGTGCCTTCCATGATGGCAGCCTTGCAGCCATCTGATCCACCAAAGCCTGGAATTGTGCTGCAGTTTGCTTCCTTATTGATAGTGGTAACCCCAGATATCTACAAGGGAACGTTCCTTGCTCACATCCCAACAGCCCCGAAGCAAGCTCCATATCCTCCGGCGAGCATCTGATCGGTAGGGCCAGGCTTTTCTGCAAGTTGATTCTGAGCCTGGACGCGTTTGCAAACAGATCCAGGACCGAGTGACACGCCCGGAGGTCCTTTTCCGTTGGCTTGAGGAAAACCATGACATCGTCCGCGTACATTGACACTCTATGCCGCAACCCTGTCCTGGCCAAGGGGGAAAGTAAACCCGCGGTGGTTGCAAGTTCAAGTAGACGATGTAGGGGTTCCATGCATAAAATGAACAGCATGGGTGACAGCGGGCTCCCCTGACGCAGTCCTTGGCAATTGAAGATCGTTTCCCCGGGTATCCCATTCACATTGATCTTAGTAGATGAAGTTGCGAGCAGTCCACATATCCACGCTATCCACCTTGGTCCAAATCCCATATGAGCCAATACTTCCAGTAGGAAAGGCCATTGGACTGAGTCGAAGGCCTTTGATATGTCTAGCTTCAACAAAAGTGTGGGATCCTTCAATGCGTGCAATCTGCGTGCTGTACCTTGAACGAGCATGAAGTTATCATGCAGAGATCTTCCCCGCACAAAGGCGCTCTGGTGATTGCCCACGAGCTGAGGCAAGTCGTCGGCAAGACACGTGGCAAGGATTTTGTCGAAGATCTTGACCGCCCCATGATTGAGGCTAACGGGCTTGTAATCCTTTATATCGATGGCTCCTGTCTTCTTTGGAAGGAGCGAGACTATGGCCTTGTTGATTGCATGTAGCCCTTGCATATTTCCACCATGAAACTCCTCCAGCAGCCTCATGAAGTCCTCTCTTATGATATGCCACCAGGTTGCGTAGAAACGTCCCGCTTGATCGATCGTCACGCTTGGTCTCCTTGATCGATCGTCACGCTTGGTCTCCTGCATGTGGGGGACTGGGCTAAACAGGCTAGGAAGTATAGCATAGGTATAAAAATCACAGAAACCTGGGCGGGCCATAGCCCGGTTTTGCCCCCAACAAAGCTCCGCCCCTGCATGTGTGTGTCGACACGCGACAGAGGATCATACCGAGCTTGAGCGGGAGCTGCCGGAGCGATGCAGGATCCCACCGGTCTTGTGCTCCTCCCTACGGGCCTGGAACTGCCCGCCGGTGCCGGGAGCGGCATGCGCACCCCCACGCCGCCGGCCAGCGGGAACGGGTTGCCGTACTCGTCGACGCGGTTGGCAGGGTTGTCGTGCTGCCCTTGGAACTCCATCCTTTGCCTGTTCCTAAACCGGACTTGGTTTGGCTGTGGCTTTAGCTTTTGGTCTTTGGAAGTTTGGATGACAGAATTACAGAAAGCTCCATTGTGTGCAGAGAAGTGGATTGCCGGGTGGATATTTATACGGTAGCCACATGCGGTCGTAAAGGGATTTGGCAGGCCAGGTGGCTACCGCAGGGGGTACGTGTGTGCGCATGGTGAGTCCGGAGGCGCAAGTGGTCGCCGCGGGTACAGGGATAGCCGGGCCGTGTGCACGCGTCGCACTGCTGAACGTGTCAGTGGCGCCACGTACTGGAAGGGTGACTTGACAGATTGGCTCGTCGTTCTATTTTGATGTTACGACGGTGAGTTTCAAGATGAACAAAAGTTACAGGACGGTGCGCTATCCACTGCTCCATTGGTTCTTCTTGAGGAAAACACCAAGTTTTTTTTTGAAAAGGAGGATTACCTCCGGCCTCTACATCAGTCGATGTATGCAGCCATAGTATTAGAAAGCGTAACAAAGTCTTAACATTCAAACAAGCTCAAAATTCGAGAGAAAACAAAGAGAAAGTAAATCTGTAAAGCGCCACATCCGGCGATAAAGAACAGACTACGATGCCTACACACCTAGCTTATTATTAGCTCACCATCAAATCGGCTGAAAATAGCCCGTGCTACCGTCTCCCAGCGGTTGCACCCACCCAATAACTATAAGCTCCTTGTAGTCCGCATGAGTGAGTAACGACCACATGCGGATTCAGGTTGTAACTCTGTAGATAACCTGCAAAAATTAGTGAATTGTGCCCCATTAAAAATCATATCATTTCTAGTGTTCTATGTAGCCCAGAATAATGCACATATCCCTATCAGAATATGTTTAGCTATATGTATGTCAACTCCATTAAGTCACGTCCCAAATAATGTGTTTATGCTCATTGGAGGATGAACAATAAAAGCTATATGAATTGATCGCCATCACAATTTTGCAAGTGGACACTCGAGAAATAGGTGTTCAATCGTTTCATTTTGATCACAAAAACAACACCTGGGGTTACCAGCCCAATTCCTTTTCTTCAGATTATCTTTGGTCAAGATGACTCCTTTGTGGGCGAACCACATAAAGATCTTGATGCGGAGTGGAACTTTAATCTTCCATATGTGCAAAGATCTCGACAATGACCCGGAATCAATTAAGTCTAAATACATGGATTTCACTGAGAATAATCCATTCGTGGTTAACTTCCAGCTAATTTTATCCGCCTGGTCTGAAAGTTGAACATCCATCAACCTACGGACCAGGTGTAACCAAGCATTTCAATGTTCTCCTACAAGGGATCTCCTAAACTGGATGTTAAGTGGTACCGAGTTTAATACTGTGACGACATAATCCTCTTTACGTTGCACAATATTTGTTGGGGAACGCAGTAATTTTAAAAAATTTCCTACGATCACGCAAGATCTATCTAGGAGAAGCATAGCAACGAGCGGGGAGAGTGTGTCCACGTACCCTCGTAGACCGAAAGCGGAAGCGTTTTATCAACGCGGTTGATGTAGTCGTACGTCCTCACGATCCGACCGATCCTAGTACCGAACGTACGGCACCTCCGTGTTCAGCACACGTTCAGCTCGATGACGTCCCTCGTACTCTTGATCCAGTTGAGGCCGAGGGAAAGTTTCGTCAGCACGACGGCGTGGCGACGATGATGATGAAGTTACCGGCGCAGGGCTTCGCCTAAGCACTACGACGATATGACCAAGGTGTGTAACTGTGGAGGGGGGCACCGCACACGGCTAAAAGATCAACTTCAGTGTCTTTGGGGTGCCCCCTGACCACGTATATAAAGGAGGGAGGAAGCGGATGCCGGCCCTAGAGGGGGCGCGCCAAAGGGGGGAGTCCTACTTGGACTCCCGGTCCAAGTAGGATTCGCTGTTGGGGAACGTAGTAATTTCAAAATATTTCCTACGCACACACAGGATCATGGTGATGCATAGCAACGAGAGGGGAGAGTGTTGTCCACGTACCCTCGTAGACCGAAAGCGGAAGCGTTAGCACAACGCGGTTGATGTAGTCGTACGTCTTCACGATCCGACCGATCAAGTACCGAACGCACGGCACCTCCGAGTTCAGCACACGTTCAGCTCGATGACGTCCCTCGAACTCCGATCCAGCCGAGCTTTGAGGGAGAGTTCCGTCAGCACGACGGCGTGGTGAAGATGATGATGTTCTACCGATGTAGGGCTTCGCCTAAGCACCGCTATGATATTATCGAGGTGGATTATGGTGGAGGGGGCACCGCACACGGCTAAGAGATCAAGAGATCAATTGTTGTGTCTATGGGGTGCCCCTGCCCCCGTATATAAAGGAGCAAGGGAGGGAGAGGCGGCCGGCCAGGAGGAGGTGCACCAGGAGGAGTCCTACTCCCACCGGGAGTAGGACTCCCTCCTTTCCTAGTTGGAGTAGGAGAAGGGGGAAGGAGGAGGGAGAGAGAGGAAGGAAAGGGGGGCGCCGCCCCCCTCCTTGTCCAATTCGGACTAGAGGGGGAGGGGGCGCGCGGCCTGCCCTGGCCACCCCTCCTCGTCTCCACTAAGGCCCATGTAGGCCAATTAACCCCCCCCCCGGGGGGGGGGGGGGTTCCGGTAACCCCGGCCCGGTACTCCGGTAAAATCCCGATTTCACCCGGAACACTTCCGATATCCAAATATAGGCTTCCAATATATCAATCTTTATGTCTCGACCATTTCGAGACCCCTCGTCATGTTCGTGATGACATCCGGGACTCCGAACTATCTTCGGTACATCAAAACACATAAACTCATAATATAACCATCATCAAACTTTAAGCGTGCGGACCCTACGGGTTCGAGAACTATGTAGACATGACCGAGACACATCTCCGGTCAATAACCAATAGAGGAACCTCGATGCTCATATTGGCTCCCACATATTCTACGAAGATCTTTATCGGTCAGACTGCATAACAACATACGTTGTTCCCTTTGTCATCGGTATGTCACTTGCCCGAGATTCGATCGTCGGTATCTCAATACCTAGTTCAATCTCGTTACCGACAAGTCTCTTTACTCGTTCTGTAATACATCATCCCGTAACTAACTCATTAGTTGCAATGCTTGCAAGGCTTATAGTGATGTGCATTACCGGGGGGGGGGGGGAGGGTTCCGGTAACCCCGGCCCGGTACTCCGGTAAAATCCCGATTTCACCCGGAACACTTCCGATATCCAAATATAGGCTTCCAATATATCAATATTTATGTCTCGACCATTTCGAGACTCCTCGTCATGTCCGTGATGACATCCGGGACTCCGAACTATCTTCGGTACATCAAAACACATAAACTCATAATATAACCGTCATCAAACTTTAAGCGTGCGGACCCTACGGGTTCGAGAACTATGTAGACATGACCGAGACACGTCTCCGGTCAATAACCAATAGCGGAACCTGGATGCTCATATTGGCTCCCACATATTCTACGAAGATCTTTATCAGTCAGACCGCATAACAACATACGTTGTTCCCTTTGTCATCGGTATGTTACTTGCCCGAGATTCGATCGTCGGTATCTCAATACCCAGTTCTATCTCGTTACCGACAAGTCTCTTTACTCGTTCTGTAATACATCACCCCGCAACTAACTCATTAGTTGCAATGCTTGCAAGGCTTATAGTGATGTGCATTACCGAGTGGGCCCAGAGATACCTCTCCGACAATCGGAGTGACAAATCCTAATCTCGAAATACGCCAACCCAACAAGTACCTTCGGAGACACATGTAGAGCACCTTTATAATCACCCAGTTATGTTGTGACGTTTGGTAGCACACAAAGTGTTCCTCCGGTAAACGGGAGTTGCATAATCTCATAGTCATAGGAACATGTATAAGTCATGAAGAAAGCAATAGCAGAATACTAAACGATCGTGTGCTAAGCTAACGGAATGGGTCAAGTCAATCACATCATTCTCCTAATGATGTGATCCCGTTAATCAAATGACAACTCATGTCAATGGCTAGGAAACATAACCATCTTTGATCAACGAGCTAGTCAAGTAGAGGCATACTAGTGACACTCTGTTTGTCTATGTATTCACGCAAGTATTATGTTTCCGGTTAATACAATTCTAGCATGAATAATAAACATTTATCATGATATAAGGAAATAAATAATAACTTTATTATTGCCTCTAGGGCATATTTCCTTCAGTCTCCCACTTGCACTAGAATCAATAATCTAGATTACACAGTAATTATTCTAACACCCATGGAGCCTTGGTGCTGATCATGTTTTGCTCGTGGAAGAGGCTTAGTCAACGGATCTGCAACATTCAGATCCGTATGTATCTTGCAAATTTCTATGTCTCCCACCTGGACTAGATCCCGGATGGAGTAGAAGCGTCTCTTGATGTGCTTGGTTCTCTTGTGAAATTTGGATTCCTTTGCCAAGGCAATTGCACCAGTATTTTCACAAAAGATTTTCATTGGACCCGATGAACTAGGTATGACACCTAGATCGAATATGAACTCCTTCATCCAGACTCCTTCATTTGCTGCTTCCGAAGCAGCTATGTACTCCGCTTCACACGTAGATCCCGCCACAACGCTTTGTTTAGAGCTGCACCAACTGACAGCTCCTCCGTTCAAAGTAAACACGTATCCGGTTTGCGATTTAGAATCGTCCGGATCAGTGTCAAAGCTTGCATCGACGTAACCATTTACGATTAGCTCTTTGTCACCTCCATAAACGAGAAACATATCCTTAGTCCTTTTCAGGTATTTCAGGATGTTCTTGACCGCTGTCCAGTGATCCACTCCTGGATTACTTTGGTACCTCCCTGCTAAACTTATAGCAAGGCACACATCAGGTCTGGTACACAGCATTGCGTACATGATAGAGCCTATGGCTGAAGCATAAGGAACATCTTTCATCTTCTCTCTATTTTCTGCAGTGGTCGGGCATTGAGTCTTACTCAACTTCACACCTTGTAACACAGGCAAGAACCCTTTCTTTGCTTGATCCATTTTGAACTTCTTCAAAACTTTGTCAAGGTATATGCTTTGTGAAAGTCCAATTAAGCGTCTTGATCTATCTCTATAGATCTTGATGCCCAATATATAAGCAGCTTCACCGAGGTCCTTCATTGAAAAACTCTTATTCAAGTATCCCTTTATGCTATCCAGAAATTCTATATCATTTCCAATCAGCAATATGTCATCCACATATAATATCAGAAATGCTACAGAGCTCCCACTCACTTTCTTGTAAATACAGGCTTCTCCAAAAGTCTGTATAAAACCAAATGCTTTGATCACACTATCAAAGCGTTCATTCCAACTCCGAGAGGCTTGCACCAGTCCATAAATGGATCGCTGGAGCTTGCACACTTTGTTAGCTCCCTTTGGATCGACAAAACCTTCCGGTTGCATCATATACAACTCTTCTTCCAGAAATCCATTCGGGAATGCAGTTTTGACATCCATTTGCCAAATTTCATAATCATAAAATGCGGCAATTGCTAACATGATTCGGATAGACTTAAGCATCACTACGGGTGATAAAGTCTCATCGTAGTCAACACCTTGAACTTTGTCAAAAAAACTTTTTCGACAAGTCTAGCTTTGTAGATAGTAACACTACTATCAGCGTCCGTCTTCCTCTTGAAGATCCATTTATTTTCTATGGCTTGCCGATCATCGGGCAAGTCAACCAAAGTCCATACTTTGTTCTCATACATGGATCCTATCTCAGATTTCATGGCCTCAAACCATTTCGCGGAATCTGGGCTCATCATCGCTTCCTCATAGTTCGTAGGTTCGTCATGGTCTAGTAACATGACCTCC
Source organism: Aegilops tauschii subsp. strangulata (assembly GCF_002575655.3). Classification (NCBI taxonomy): domain Eukaryota; kingdom Viridiplantae; phylum Streptophyta; class Magnoliopsida; order Poales; family Poaceae; genus Aegilops; species Aegilops tauschii. The sequence goes on from NC_053039.3 coordinate 504,816,930, forward strand.
AGAACAGGATTACCGTACCACTCTGGTGTGGATCTTACTCTGGTTAACCTACGAGGTTCAGTAGTAACTTGATCTAAAGTTTCATGATCATCATCATTAACTTCCTCACTAATTGGTGTAGGTGTCACCGGAACCGGTTTCTGTGATGAACTACTTTCCAATAAGGGAGCAGGTACAATTACCTCATCAAGTTCTACTTTCCTCCCACTCACTTCTTTCGAGAGAAACTCATTCTCTAGAAAGGATCCATTCTTAGCAACAAAAGTCTTGCCTTCAGATCTGTGATAGAAGGTGTACCCAACAATTTCCTTTGGGTATCATATGAAGACACATTTCTCCGATTTGGGTTCGAGCTTATCAGGTTGAAGCTTTTTCACATAAGCATCGCAACCCAAAACTTTAAGAAATGACAACTTTGGTTTCTTGCCAAACCACAGTTCATATGGTGTCGTCTCAACGGATTTAGATGGTGCCCTATTTAACGTGAATGCAACTGTCTCTAATGCATAACCCCAAAATGATAGTGGCAAATCGGTTAGAGACATCATAGATTGCACCATATCTAATAAAGGGCGGTTACGACGTTCGAACACACCATTATGCTGTGGTGTTCCAGGTGGCATGAGTTTGTGAAACTATTTCACATTGTTTTAATTGAAGACCAAACTCATAACTCAAATATTCGTCTCCGCGATCAGATCGTAGAAACTTTATTTTTCTTGTTACGATGATTCTTCACTTCACTCTGAAATACTTTGAACTTTTCAAATGTTTCAGACTTGTGTTTCATTAAGTAGATATACCCATATCTGCTTAAATCATCTCTGAAGGTTAGAAAATAACGATACCCGCCGCGAGCCTCAATATTCATCGGACCACATACATCAGTATGTATGATTTCCAACAAATCTGTTGCTCGCTCCATTGTTCCGGAGAACGGCGTTTTAGTCATCTTGCCCAAGAGGCATGGTTCGCAAGCATCAAGTGCTTCATAATCATGTGATTCCGAAAGCCCATCAGCATGGAGTTTCTTCATGCGCTTTACACCAATATGACCTAAACGGCAGTGCCACAAATAAGTTGCATTATCATTATTAACTTTGCATCTTTTGGTTTCAATATTATGAGTATGTGTATCACTACGATCGAGATCCAACGAACCATTTTCATTGGGTGTGTAACCATATAAGGTTTTATTCACGTAAACAGAACAACAATTATTCTCTAACTTAAATGAATAACCGTATTGCAATAAACATGATCAAATCATATTCATGCTCAACGCAAACACTAAATAACACTTATTTAGGCTCAACACTAATCCCGAAAGTATAGGGAGTGTGCGATGATGATCATATCAATCTTGGAACTACTTCCAACACACATCCTCACCTCGCCCTTAACTAGTTTCTGTTCATTCTGCAACTCCCGTTTCGAGTTACTAATCTTAGCAACTGAACCAGTATCAAATATCGAGGGGTTGCTATAAACACTAGTAAAGTACACATCAATAACATGTATATCAAATATAGCTTGTTCACTTTGCCATCCTTCTTATCCGCCAAATACTTGGGGTAGTACCGCTCCCAGTGACCAGTCCCTTTGCAGTAGAAGCACTTAGTCTCAGGCTTAGGTCCAGACTTGGGCTTCTTCACTTGAGCAGCAACTTGCTTGCCGTTCTTCTTGAAGTTCCCCTTCTTCCCTTTGCCCTTTTTCTTGAAACTAGTGGTCTTGTCAACCATCAACACTTGATGTTTTTTTCTTGATTTCTACCTTCGCCGATTTTAGCATCGCGAAGAGCTTGGGAATTGTTTTCGTCATCCCTTTCATATTATAGTTCATCACGAAGTTCTAGTAACTTGGTGATAGTGACTAGAGAACTTTGTCAATTACTATCTTATCTGGAAGATTAACTCCCACTTGATTCAAGCAATTGTAGTACCCAGACAATCTGAGTGCATGCTCACTGGTTGAGCTATTCTCCTCCATCTTGTAGGCAAAGTATTGTCAGAGGTCTCATACCTCTCGACACGGGCATGAGTATGAAATACCAATTTCAACTCTTGGAACATCTTACATGCTCCGTGGCGTTCAAAACATTTTTGAAGTCCCGGTTCTAAGCCGTAAAGCATGGTGCACTAAACTATCAAGTAGTCATCATACCGAGCTTTGTCAAACGTTCATAACGTCTGCATCTGCTCCTGCAATAGGTCTATCACCTAGCGGTGCATCAAGGACATAATTCTTCTGTGCAGCAATGAGGATAAACCTCAGATCACAGACCCAGTCCGCATCATTGCTACTATCATCTTTCAACTTTGTTTTCTCTAGGAACATATATAAAACATAGGGAAGCAAGAACGCGAGCTATTGATCTACAACATTATTTGCAAAATACTATCAGGACTAAGTTCATGATAAATTAAAGTTCAATTAATTATATTACTTAAGAACTCCCACTTAGATAGACATCCCTCTAATCATCTAAGTGATCACGTGATCCAAATCAACTAAACCATGTCCGATCATCACGTGAGATGGAGTAGTTTTCAATGGTGAACATCACTATGTTGATCATATCTTCTATATGATTCACGCTCGACCTTTCGGTCTCAGTGTTTCGAGGCCATATCTGCATATGCTAGGCTCGTCAAGTTTAACCTGAGTATTCCGCGTGTGCAAAACTGTCTTGCACCCGTTGTATTTGAACGTAGAGCTTATCACACCCGATCATCACGTGGTGTCTCAGCACGAAGAACTTTCGCAATGGTGCATACTCAGGGAGAACAGTTATACCTTGAAATTTAGTGAGAGATCATCTTATAATGCTACCGTCGATCTAAGCAAAATAAGATGCATAAAAGATAAACATCACATGTAATCAAAAATATGTGACATGATATGGCCATCATCATCTTGTGCCTTTGATCTCCATCTCCAAAGCATCGTCATGATCTCCATCGTCACCGACATGACACCATGATCTCCATCATCTTGATCTATATCAATGTGTCGTCACATGGTCGTCTCGCCAACTATTGCTCTTGCAACTATTGCTATCGCATAGCGATAAAGTAAAGCAATTATTTGGCGCTTGCATCTTATGCAATAAAGAGACAACCATAAGGGTTCTGCCAGTTGCCGATAACTTCAACAAAACATGATCATATCATACAACAACTTATATCTCATCGCGTCTTGACCATATCACATCACAACATGCCCTGCAAAAACAAGTTAGACGTCCTCTACTTTGTTGTTGCAAGTTTTTACGTGGCTGCTATGGGCTGAGCAAGAACCGTTCTTACCTACGCATCAAAACCACAACGATAGTTCGTCAAGTTAGTGCTGTTTTAACCTTCTCAAGGACTGGGCGTAGCCACACTCGGTTCAACTAAAGTTGGAGAAACTGATACCCGCCAGCCACCTGTGTGCAAAGCACGTCGGTAGAACCAGTCTCGCGTAAGCGTATGCGTAATGTCGGTCCGGGCCGCTTCATCCAACAATACCGCCGAACCAAAGTATGACATGCTGGTAAGCAGTATGACTTGTATCGCCCACAACTCACTTGTGTTCTACACGTGCATATAACATCTACGCATAAAACCAGGCTCGGATGCCACTGTTGGGGAACGTAGTAATTTCAAAAAATTTCCTACGCACACACAGGATCATGGTGGTGCATAGCAACGAGACGGGAGAGTGTTGTCCATGTACCCTCATAGGCCGAAAGTGGAAGCGTTAGCACAACGCGGTTGATGTAGTCGTACGTCTTCACGATCCGACCGATCAAGTACCGAACGCACGGCACCTCCGAGTTCAGCACACGTTCAGCTCGATGACGTCCCTCGAACTCCGATCCAGCCAAGCTTTGAGGGAGAGTTCCGTCAGCACGACGGTGTGGTGACGATGATGATGTTCTATCGACGCAGGGCTTCGCCTAAGCACCGCTATGATATTATCGAGGTGGATTATGGTGGAGGGGGGCACCGCACACGGCTAAGACATCAAGAGATCAATTGTTGTGTCTATGGGGTGCCCCCTGCCCCCGTATATAAAGGAGCAGGACTCCCTCCTTTCCTAGTTGGAGTAGGAGAAGGGGGAAGGAGGAAGGAGAGAGGAAGGAAAGGGGGGCGCCGCCCCCCCTCCTTGTCCAATTCGGACTAGAGGGGGAGGGGGCACGCGGCCTGCCCTGGCCACCCCTCCTCTTCTCCACTAAGGCCCATGTAGGCCCATTAAACCCCCCCGGGGGGGAGGGTTCCGGTAACCCCGGCCCGGTACTCCGGTACAATCCCGATTTCACCCGGAACACTTCCGATATCCAAATATAGGCTTCCAATATATCAATCTTTATGTCTCGACCATTTCGAGACTCCTCGTCATGTCCGTGATGACATCCGAGACTCCGAACTATCTTCGGTACATCAAAACACATAAACTCATAATATAACCGTCATCAAACTTTAAGCGTGCGGACCCTACGGGTTCGAGAACTATGTAGACATGACCGAGACACGTCTCCGGTCAATAACCAATAGCGGAACCTGGATGCTCATATTGGCTCCCACATATTCTACGAAGATCTTTATCGGTCAGACCGCATAACAACATACGTTGTTCCCTTTGTCATCGGTATGTTACTTGCCCGAGATTCGATCGTCGGTATCTCAATACCTAGTTCTATCTCGTTACCGGCAAGTCTCTTTACTCGTTCTGTAATACATCGTCCCGCAACTAACTCATTAGTTGCAATGCTTGCAAGGCTTATAGCGATGTGCATTACCGAGTGGGCCCAGAGATACCTCTCCGACAATCGGAGTGACAAATCCTATTCTGGAAATACGCCAACCCAACAAGTAACTTCGGAGACACCTGTAGAGCACCTTTATAATCACCCAGTTACGTTGTGACGTTTGGTAGCACACAAAGTGTTCCTCCGGTAAACGGGAGTTGCATAATCTCATAGTCATAGGAACATCACTACAAAAAAATACACTTCTGTGATGATACGTGTTTGTCACAGTAGGTCGCGTTTTCTGTCATGCATGTACATCCATGACAAATTTATGACAGAATCAAGATAGTCATACCTGTGCTGTCGTAGAAGTGTTCCATGACATTGCCAAAATTATCATCACGGAAGTGTCCACTTCCATGACGATAAATCGCGCGTCACAGAAGTGCTTTCGTCAAGGGTGACCGACACGTGGCATCCACCGTAACGGAACGCCGTTAAGCTATCGGGTCGGGTTTTGGATCCGATAACCCATTAACAGCCCCGACCAATGGGGATTTTCCACGTGTAAAATCATCATTGGCTGGAGGAAACACGTGTCGGCTCATCGTTGGGACAGATGTCATCCACTCATTGGATGGAAGGCGCCTATGATACGTCGACACGTGGCACGACCCAACAGAGGCCCATTCCTGTGAAAAGGCCGGCCCGTTTGACTTGGTCAAAAGGTGGCGGGCCGGCCCATGGAAAGCCTGTTAATGGCCTGTTCGCATATAGCCCATTTACAGCCCGCTAACCCAAGGCCCGTTACCCCCTATCCGAATTAGGCCCAGTAGCGTCATCTGGGCCATCCAATATGATTCCAGCTCGTTTTCACTTCTGGCGCATGTATGGCCCATGACGTCTTTCGGCCCATATGAGGCCCTATGTAACTCTTGGCCTATTAACGGCCCGTGGTGAAACTAGCCCGTAATGAACAGTGTATCACTTTACACCCATTAACGGCCCGTGGTGAAACTGGCCCGTAATGAACAGTGTATCACTTTATACCCATTAACGGCCCGTTATTCTGTTGGGCCGTTTCCAGCCCATGTTATATTTCGGCCTTCTCAGAGCCCATTTATTCTTGGGCTCATTTCCAGCATTCGTTTACTTACGGCCCATTACTGTCATTTTCTGCTTGTGGGCCAAATTCAGCCCGTGCTTACAGTCGGCCCGTTTGTGGTCCGTTAATACGTTGGGCCGTTTTCATAGCGTCATGAAATACGGCCTATTAACGATGGCCCATTATGGTCGGCCCATGAACGGACGATTCCAACTCTAGCCCGTTTACGGCCATAATGCGGTCTGTTTGGCCCATGTTTGGCCAAACGATCATACGGCCCGTATAAGGCCCATTGATGATACGACCCGCAGAAGGCCCATTGTTTCTACGGCCCGTAGAAGGCCCATTGTTTCTACGGCCCGTAGAAGGCCCACTGTTTCTACGGCCAGTAGGAGGCCCAGTGTCACTACAGTAAATATTAGCCCATGGTTATTGTGGCCTAGTTTTAAAAAATAGGTTATTGCAGCCACTAGCTAACCGCGGAAAAAGAACTGCAATGACTACAAGCAAAAAAATAAACAAGACAACAAGGAAATAAATAAGCAAGCAACTAACGCTAGGCTATCACGGCTATTACACATCTTACATCCACTGGGCATCAAAGTTCGCCACCAGTGCAAATATAGGGAACAAAGCAGCATATCATATACACTGGTTGTCAAAGTTGGCGACCAGCGCAAATAAACGCCGCAGCAAAACAAATCCAGAACTGAAACCACTTCAGAAGATCTCAAGAAACAATATCCTGGGTACCCATAATGCTGGCAAGATGCTTAGCAAGCTTATTAACTTTCTCTTGTTTGGCGCTTAAATCCTCCAGCGCTTGCTGTTGCACCAGAAAATATGCATCTGAATTCTGCAGGGAATTCCTCAGTCCTTCAACTTCCTGTCGCAGCACATCTGATCGATGTCTTTCAACTTGAAGTTGAGGCTCAAGAAGATGAACTGATGAAGGCAGCGAGTTCGAAGAGCTTGTGCCAGCAGTAGTGGCCAGTAACTCGAACACTACATCAAGACATGACTTTTGGGTTCCCTCACTGTCGTCAAGATAGTTTTTATCAGCTTTCTTGGAGACCAACAGGGATGTCTCACTATCTTGAACCTTATCTGCATTACTTCCTTTACCATTGGATAACGCGGTACTGTTCTCCAATATTTTGTCCGCATTCTAAAAGAGAAACAAGCAGACACATCACATGTTTACCATGTTGTATATGAAACTCATTTTGGTAAATGAGTTCAGTAGTAAAGTGGACAGGATAACAGCATGAAACAAACATATATCTATGTACCATGGTCACTTTATGGTCTATATCATTCTAGTTTTTGTTGCCAAATCAAGATAGAGACACAGTTCAAATAATATTTGTTCAAGACAAAGCAGAATAGACAGAATATAAGTGTGCGTAACTATAGAGCAATAACAACACTTGTAATGTGCATGGCATGAGAACATAACTGTTTATTCAATTGAAACTGGAATCAACATAGATCAGGTTACAACAGCAAACCAGTTAAAGAAACAGGTTTAAAACATACCTGTTGCACCATTGGAGTTTCAATTCCATCCTTCAAAATTGAAAATAGTTGGTATGAGTAAATACAGTAATGCAAGAGCAAAGGAGTATGAACCATAGCTACAGAACCTGACCTGAGAACAAATCTTCTTCTCCTTTAAGCATTAAGTTGGGATTCAGAGTGGTGGTCCTCGTGCTTTGGGCACTGCAGTTCCCTTACTAACTGCTCGTGTTTGGGTGCTCTGTGGTGGAGACGGTGTTGTGTCAACTGGAACTGGGTTACTATCTACCGGGGTTGGGGTTAGAAGGGGTGTAGCTGGTTCTCTGTCCAACTGGTTAGGGGTACAATCTGCGAGAGTCTGGGTTATGTGTGGTGGATCTGGTCCTTGGGCAAGTACAACCGTGGTTCTATCTGCATCAACTGGTAGCACTATCTTTTCTGAAGACCGTGTTGTTACTCCCTTAGATATTGCCATCACGCTCTCCAATTCAAATGGCTGATAAACAAGAAAAGTAATTGAAAGTATAGACATTGTATGATAGACAGGTGCAATGGATAGTGGGGAATAAAAGAGGGCATGAAATAATTCATATTTATGTTGTCTAACCAAACAGGATAGCATGGCACAATTTCACATATACGATGGCTAACTAAACAGGATAGCATGACACAATTTCACATTATGATGGCTAACTAAAAAAGATGGAAAGACATAGTTCAAAATATGAGACTATGTAAACAGGATGACATGACATAACTATATAATGTGTTTATTAAACAGGTTGGCATGCCATAATTCACATACATTCACGGATAGAATGCCATAATTCAAAATATGATGACTGTAAACACTAAACAGGATGAGATGATATAACTATATGATGTCTTTATTAAATGGGTTGCCATGCCATAATTCAGATAGATGATGTGTATGTACTATGTAAACATGATGGCATGATATAATTCAAATATATGATTTATATAATAAGCAAGTAAGCAGATGGCAATCCATATATGATGTAAAAACTAAGCAATGCAAGACAACATGCATGACATGGGTAATATAACCCTGCCAAGTTTGAGCATAGACCTCAGGGGGGAAATAGGAGTGGTCATCAGTCTCTGAATCCTCCTATGAGGAGCTCTCTGTAACCAGCAAGATGTCTCCTTCAGCAGGTAGCATTGTCTGCTCTGAATACCTTGTTTTCACTCCAGATACTTCCATCACCGCTTCAAATGGCTGATGCACAGGAAGAGTAGTTGAATATACAAACGTTGTCGACAAATGGAACACGTAATACAAAAAAATGATAGCATGATATAATTCACATACATGATGATTGGCTAAATAGCATGGCATTGCATAATTCACATATATAATGCCTTTGCAACAAGATAGCATTGTATAATTCATATATATAATGTCTTGCAACAAGATGGCAATGCATAATTCACATATATGGTAATTAGACACTGAACAGGTGGCATTCACACAAAGCATGTCTAAACTAATCAAATGACATAGCAATGCGAGACACCATACGCACGATATGAGCAACATAACCCTGCCAAGTTAGAGCATACACCTCGGGGGGGGGGGGGGATAGGACTGGTCATCTGTCTCTGAATCCTCCTCTGAGGAGCTATCCGTAACCAGCGAGATATGCGCTTCGTCAGATAGCATAGTCTGCTCTGAAGACCTTGTTTTCACTCCAGAATTTGCCATCACCATGTCAAATGGCTGATGCACACGAAGAGCAGTTGAATGTACTAACATTGTTGACAAATGTAATATGTAACGAAAAAAAAGGATGGCCTGATATAATTTACATATAAGATGACTGGCTAAGTAGGATGGCATTGCAAAATTCACATATATGATGCCTGGCTAAACAAGATGGCATTGCATAATTCACATAAACGATGAATAAACTAAACAGATGGCATTCGCACAAAGGATGTCTAAACTAAGCAGATGACATATTTGATGTATAAAGTAAGCAATGCAAGACACCATATGCATGATATAACCAACATCATCATGCCAAGTTAGAGCGAAGACCTCAGGGGGTAAATAGGAGTTGTCTTCTCCTTCTGAATCCCCCTCAGAACAGATATCTTCCTCTCGATTACAATCCGAAATGCGTGGAGGGGGGGGGGGCTGCCTTTGCGCCTACCATGGAGCGACGTCTACATGAAATTTTATTGCCACGCAAGGCTCGTCTCTTTTGCTCTACATGTTCAGTTCCATTGTTTACAATAACTGTCATGCATAGGAATAAAACATAGTGAGATTATGTAAGGAGTGCATGCAGAAATCCAGAGTGATGGTAGCAACCTGTGGATAGACCCAAAACCAATAATAGCAGGCAGATAATGGCTTCAGTTAAAAAATACAGATAATGGCTTCTTTACTGTTTGTTTCCCACCCAACATGAAACTCATAGTAGACACCGGAGATTAACCAGATAGTAGATAGATACTATTGATAGCGGCCCCGATATGTACCCCACAACCATTTAAAAACTCAAGTTTGACCATTAGTTTGGAGCTGACTCAGAGTCTAATCGGTGAATAGGACGATAAAGTAGCATGTAATATTAAGCGATGCATAGCGTAAGCAGACACGAAAGGGTGCGACCTCTCTTGCGGACCCGTGTAGTCCTCGAGGTCATCTGCTCGGTTGATGATGGTAATGCAGTTTTCATGGCTGCCAGCGGCGGGGAAGAAGATCCGAGGCTGCGAAAGACAGTCTGGAGGCCGGATCCCTGCTGTGCTGGACCCTTCTGTCGTTGGAGCAGCTGAGCTGGGGTGGACGACGGCGCAGCAGGAGCGGGAAAAACCACGCAAGGTTTTCTTTGACAACTATCTGTAAGAGAAGTAATTCTGTAAGGGCTCGTTTGAATTGGAGGATTCCAACAATGCAGGGATAGGAAATAGACAGGAATAGGATAGGAATGCACGTGCAAAACAGAGAATTTAAAAACACATGATTTCTGCCAATCTGGGTGTTTGATTCACAACAATTGGAAGATCACAGGATGCAAAGAAGCATGGTGAGATTAAGTCAAACCACAAGAAAATGTACGGTTATAATGCTATTATGCTACTATCTCTTAGTCTTGTGCTTCATGAATAGGAATTTGAAAAGGAGGACAAGTGAAAGTTAAAATTCCTACGTTTTTTCTTTCAAGGAGACACTAAAGGAACAAATCCGTGTGCTCAGTGGACAATATATATAACATGTAGAGTAAAAAAGAGATGCAACAAGTGTACAACCTCTTTGGCGAAGCCATGTCGATCTCAGCGTGATTGGGTTGGCCGGTGAGGATGCTCCGGCTGACTTTGCTGTCGGAGGAGGGGAAGAAGATCTTAGGCGTCTAGAGATGGAGCCCGAGGTACTGCTCCGCTGTGATGGAGGGTTTCGTCGTTGGAGCAGCTCCGGTGAGTTGTACGACGCCGAGGCTGAAGCAGGACAAGAGAGACAACGAACACCGTTAACTTGAGTGGAATTCTAATAGCATCCCCAATACATGACGTAAAATACATAACCACAAAGTGTAGATGTAAAATACATCAGCCGCTCATCTCTGAACTTAACTGTCGAAACTGAACTTAACTATCGAAACTGAACTTAACTGTCGAAACTGAATTTTGCTGTCGAAACTGAATTTTGCTGTCGAAACTGAACGCACTTGCAAGGTGAGGCTACACGTCGGTCGACTGACTTTTTCATCTCTGGTCAGTCGATTTTGCAGCCGTTGGATACGAAATCAAGGGCCTGCGGTTCATCTTCAACCTCCACACCCCTGAGCCGCCAGCCACCACCGGCCAAACCGCAGCCCCCCGCTGCCCGCGGCCGGCGGTGCGCCGCCCCGCCCGCCCCGAAAACAGTCCCCACCGCCGGTCCGCCGCCGCCCCGGCCATCCCTCTAGGCCCCCTCGTGCCGAGCTTTTTCTCCGGCGATCCCCACGCCACCGCCACGCCAATGCCCCGCCACCGCCGGCGACCATCGCCCCCATCCTGAACCCTAAGATAGATAGTGGGGTACCTCTCCGGCGAGCCCCCTCCCCGCTGCGGCTGGTTCTTCCTTCACCCCGGCCACCCCCTGAAAATCGACTGACCCAAAAGTCGATTCAGTCGACTGAAGTGTAGCTAAATTGGAGCAGCATCGCAAGCAAGAGCAAGAGCGAGAGCAGCAGCGCGAGCAAGAGCAATAGCAAGAGCAGACCAGGCAGGGGACCGAGAGCAAGAGCAGAGCAGCAGCGCGAGTGAGAGCTAAAGCAGCAGCAGCTCCTACTGATGTGGACGTCGCCGCCGAGGGAGCGACGCCGTGGAGGAAGTGGCCGGCGACGCCGCCGTGGATGGAGCCGCGCCGTGTCGGCTCGGGACCGAGCGCCGGCAGCACCGTGAGATCGAATTAAGAAGAAAATGCGGCGATTAGTGTACAACCTCTTTGGTGGCGCCGATTAGGGCGCAGCTTCAGCCGAGGAAACGGTGATGATGATGCTCTTCCGGTGGTGCAGGTGAAGACGGCGGTGTGGGAATGGAGGTGGCGCGAAAGACGAGGGGAACGTCGGGGCAGCTCCTTGGAGGTGGAGGACGGGGTGGCTGAACCGGCGGGACGATGAGATCGATGACGGATCCTCATCCGGTACGGTGGATGAGGGACGTCGAGGTGTTGCTGTGGACGACGTCGTCGGGGAAGAGGCTCTGGCTGGGTGGCGGACGGAGCAGGGTGTGGGGTTTCGTCGCGGGTTTTCGCGGCCTCGGTGTACGAATGGGTTTGCGGATGGGATGGCAGTGGGGAACCATGGCTTCGAGACGCGCTTGTCCGAAATGTGGGGTAAGTTACGAAAGTACCCCCACCGATTTGAGGCGGTTCTTTCGGTTCAGGGGTAGCACGGGCATTTCACGTGTCGGGATTTCACAGGAGGTGGGAGTTTTCGCGCGCGTTGTAATTCGGAATAGCAAGGCGGGGGTTGAGATGGAGGGAGTTGTCGGAGCACAACGAGACAGATATATCTTAAATATTTCGGGCTAACAAGGCGCGGGTTGAAATTTCCGGATAAGCCTAATGTGTACTGTACCAAATCAATGCACACTACAAATGTCATTCAAAACTTTGAATTCATGTTATGTTCAATTAAAATATTTCGCTACGTGTATAATGCATGCAACCTACTACTCAAATGAACGTTTTAGTGCATTCCAAACATATATACTACCGCTTCAATATGAACTAAATTTGAATTCGTTTCTCTATTTGAATAAGATCTACAGTAATGTTTGTTGTGAAGTCAAAGCATTTGAATTTGTTTCTCTGTGTTAATAAGATCTACAATCATCATTATTGTCAAGTTAAACCATCCTTTGTGTATTATCTTCACAGCACACCACATGATTAGTCTCGAGTTACATATGAACTATGTGTACTATATGAACTCGAACTAGATTTTTTGAATCCACTTTATTTTGATTTAAAATCACATTACATTTCTAGCTCTAGCTAGATCTCCATAATCTAAACCATGTCTCATATGTATAATGTGTTTATCACATTATGTATGGTGCCCCGCCCCCTACGCCTACAAGTATTTAGATGTGAGTTGCAAACAGCACACATTACCACAAATTCAAATAAAATGTGAGAATGTTCGATATATAGTATTGTTTAGATTGTTCGATATTTAGTTGTAAGCTGCAAACGCCACACATTATCACAAATTCAAATAAAATGTGAGATTGTTTGATGTATAGTATGGTTTAGATTGTTCGGCACTTAGCTGTGAGTTGCAAACGCCATGCATTATCACATTATGGTATAACATGTGCACAACACGTGTATCACCGCTATATTCATGCAGGCAATGTTTAAAACACTATGATATCCTATTCAAATATATGAATCCGCTTTCATATCAAATTATGATCTTTGTTAGTCTCTTACACCCACAGAATCCTCTAACCTTTGTAGCTACCACTAACTTTCTCTCGTGCATGCACACGCCCTCCTCGCCCTCCCCCTCCCTCGGCATTCTATCCACCGGGCACATTCATTTTTTTCTTTAGGTCGTTCTCCCAGAGTCTCCACAACTCCTTTCCGGCACACACCGATCGATAAACCTCTCCAGCGATGCCTGCCTACAACATACACACACACACCTTCAATCTCCTCCTTTATGTGTCCTTGCCTCGTGTCTCTCATACGGTCAGACACACGTGTAAACTCTCGCCCCTCTTTTCATCGATCTCACAACCGCACACTCCTCCCCCTATCTAGCTAGTAGTTGGGCCTCTCGCACCACCTCCTAGCTCCATTCTCTCTGTCTATCCGTCTCGCTGGGCCTTATTTGCCTCTAACAAATGGACGTACACCGACCGATCTCTCGCTATACATATAGCTAGCTAGGTCCTTATAACTCATTTTTACCCACACGTCAATCGATCTACCTCATTAGTTGTGTCTCTCTGTTCCTCCGACAAACAACAATTGATCTACCGATCTAGTTAGGTTTGCTTACCAAACACATGGTTCCCCTTCATCATCCATGGATGCGTCCCGATAGATCTATCACGTACAGGCACACACAGAAACACATCCCCACTCTTATTGATAACATTGCAGTTCCACCCTCAGTTTGTCTAGTAGGCCTCTCCCACCATCTTCGAGAAGCAACTCCATCACCCATCCAGCACTCTACCCCTCTCCCTCCCTCTCCCTCCCTCTCTCTCTCCTCTCTCTCTCTGTCCCATCATATTTCCCGTCCTTCAGTTATGTATGGATGTCGACCGATCTCCCTCAAGACATAGCTGGGTATCTCCTTCTCAACACATATATGAGTCGTTCTACCTCTATAGTTAGGCCTCTGCCTACCCCTCCCCCACCCCCTCCCCCCCACACACACCGATACATCGAGCGCTCTAGTCATGTCTCCCTGCCACACACAAACTTGACATGTGCCCTCAAACGTTCCGGTAGGCCAGTCGCCCTATATCTTTGACTTGCACACACACACAATTTCGATGGCTCTCTTCATCGATCTCGCACCCACCCACTTGATCCTCTCTTCGACTCTATCGATAGCTATGACCCCTCCCTCTCTTCTCGTGGATTGCCCGACCCTCTATGTATGATATGGATAGGCCTCCATTTCACACACATTGCATGCAAAATTTTGTTTGAGATGTCATCGACACATATTCCCAGAAATAATTCACGAAATCAACCCCCCACCCCACCCCCACCCCAAAACAAAAAACACTCATGAACGCGGTTTGTATCTCTCACACACACCCACGTAGGTGGGGGACGTGCACGAAGAGAAGAGGTGCATGCACGACGCACGTACTCCCGTCTCTTTCCCAACCACACCCGCGCGGTACACGGTGGAGCTCATTTCTGTATGAAAAAGGCAGCCCACGTGGTAATTTGGCACGTGCACTGGTTGTCCACTTGGTGGAGGAGGATCGTCTACCACGGGTGAACAAAAAAATTGCGACTTGACGTGTTATGTTAAAAAAAGAGGCAAACCATGTGGGGCCTACCTTAGAGGCAAGGCTCTATACACTGGAGTACTTTTGATGTGTCCCGTCAACTCGCAGAACGAGGAGAAGCTTGCTTAGTACGCCGTCTCCCCCGCCCACGGGTGCGGTGGCTCGCAGGATGAGGTGAAGCTTGCTCCGCCTTACGCCCGCTCCCTCGCCCATGCGCGCGGTGGCTCGCAGGACGAGTTGAAAAATTTACTACTCCATCCGTTTACTCCTCGTCCCTTCTACCTTGGTTATAGAGATTATATCATATTGTTTGGAATATATATGTCCTTTAGTAGATTTCAATATGAACTACTAGTACATACTCCAAACACTGATGTATATAGACGTATTTTAGAGTGTAGATTCACTCATTTTGCTCCGTATGTAGCACTCTCCCTTGCCCCTCGACCCTCGCCCACGTGGTGGACGTGCAGCAATTCATTCGGTCTCATATAGCCAGAACGATATATACTGCACTAACATTATTGCTCGACTTCCCGAAGAGGCGAAGAGCCAATCGCAAGGTTAATATTTTGGAGATGCCAAGCGCAAGGTTATAGGAGAACGAGTAGTAGGTGCCGCATCATTTATAAATAGTGTTTTTTTTCTTCAGTGGCACGTACGCAATATGATAGGTTCATATGGAGATAAAAGGAAACCACTCCACTATATGCATAGTCAGGACGGGCCAGCCTACACGGTTGCTTGCTGGGGTTGCTCTCTTCACACTCTCTCGCACAAAACGACTGTGGCCACATCTCTAACATCCCGGCGGATCACGTCCGCTTGGGGAAGGGGTGGATGCTTAGTGTAGATGCGGTGGCCGTCGCCGACGGCGAAAACCCACTGTCGGCACGTCCCGATCAGGGGTCCCCGCCGTTCTCTCTCACAAAGCCGGTGAGGTTGCCTTCGTCCCTTGCTCATTGCCACGACGTGGGCAGTTGCCGCCTCCCGCCGCCCTCCTCAAGGTTGTGCTACGTCCCTCAGGTACAACTCCCTTTACAGCCGGCTTGCACCACTGCTCCAGCTGCCCACATCACTCCCTGTGGATATTTCTCTACTTCTTTGCCCCGCACATACCTCTACTGGCTTCTACGTACTGTATTGGTGATGAGTTTATGTCTCATCAACTAGTCCCAGTAATCTTATTCTACTCACGCTTCTTCAATTTCTTTGCCACAGGGATGCTCATCTCGATTTTGGTGAAACTGCACAAAATGATCCGATGGTCAAAAGGTTGCAAACTTCATTTATTAGGAAGCTCGAACGTTGCCAGCAAATTGAAGCCTGGTCAGGGTTCACGGTTCAAGGGCTAGAGACTGCATGGATCGTTTTTTTCTTTAGCTGCCTCTGTTCCAAAATAAGTGTCAACTTTAGTAGTAGTACAACTTTGTACTAAAGTTTGCACAAAGTTGAGACACTTATTTTGGAACGGAGGGAGTACATATTTGCTATGATCTGTGAATCATTGAGATGCAATAGCATGCATGTTAGTCTCCTTTGTATTTGATGAAATGTTGCAACGGGCAACCTTGGACGCAAGATACATGTAACAGAAGCTGGAAGCTTCATAGCATTGTACTAATTTATCTCGCTGATAAATTACACTAAGTACTATACTAGTACTCCCTCCGTTCCTAAATATAAGTCTTAGTAGAGATTTCACCATGAACCACATGTGGATGTATATAGATGCATTTTAAGTGTAGATTCATTCATTTTGTTCCGTATGTAGTGGAATCTCTACAAAGACTTATCTACTAGTAATAGCTAGCCCCCACTACTAGGAATTCTCTATCCTCTCCTTGAGCCACATCATCAAAATTGATGTAGCCGTTAGATGAAGTAAATCAGTCCATAATAGTCGTCTGATCTAGACGTTGAGAGGCTCCGCACTAAGCCACATGCAAGCATGCAGAAATACCGTGGCACATGCATGTGAGTGGGTTTTAAATCACATCAACATGTCTGCATGCAAGCATGCACCGGTAGCATGCATGTAAGTGAGCTTTTAAGTCCCATTAACATGTCAAAAAGAAAAGTATAATCCCATTATGCAGTAGGAGTTGGCTGATCTTTTTTCCTTACGTGGGATGTCTAAATGATGATGGGAGTTTATTTAGTTTGGCTACCACATTTGTCATGCGGTTATTGAGTTTTTTTAGTTCTATGAAATCGATAATTTTGCGCAGAGAGATATACTGCTGTTCCGCGGCAACGCGCGGGGACTCATCTAGTAATATTTAGGAACGGAGGGAGTACTATGTAAAGAGTTAGGTGTCACACGGTGATAGTGTGAGGTGGGCCATGTAATCACTGAGCCTGCGTGTTTTCACTGCTCTTGCACGCCTCCGCTGTAAGAATGGAGAAAATTGTAATCTAGTAGTAGTACCTCCTTTCGCCTAAAGCGTGGGACATCTAGCAGTCCTACCACCTCAGTAATAAAGACCAATGAGCCGTCAAATCACATAGACCCAGCAGTAAGTTGGACGGACGAAGCAACCATCACTCTTGCGCCAGTGAGAGGTCGCGTCCGCTCTGCCCGGGCATGAATGCGGCACCGATTCTTTGGAGCGGCGCTGACCGTTTCGGGCGGGAAGCGGGCGCGGGCGATGGAGGGGCTTTGGGTGGGCCAGGCTGGTCAGGAGCGGGCGTGGCAGCTGTCCGCATGTCCCTACCGGACACGCCCGGAAACGTGAGGATGCACCGACTCTCGCAGCTAAAATCGTACACTACACAACATCTCTCTTTAGGAGTAGGTCGATCTGTCGCTCTCTCTAATACACACATGCTGTTAAACACACACACACACACACACATACACACGCACACGCACGCACCTTGGTCCCGTTGCACCTTCTAACGTGACTTATTACACCTAGATGGAGGGAGTAGTAAGTATACGAGATACGGTGGCACACTGACTTAAGTCGAATACAAGTGCCCAAAATTTGTGTGCATGTTATAATAAGGATTCACTTAAAATAGTACGTGAGTGAACAGAGGGATCAATTGGACAGTGTTCCCGAGCAGTAGCGATATGTGTGAGGTAAGATACACCGCTGGCGCTTTTAATTTTTCTTATTAATTTGTTTGTTTCACCCTCTGACTGGTGGGACCCAACGTACTACGTGGAGAGAGGTAAGGTGACTAAGGCTGCATTATTTCTGCACTACTGTGGATAGTCTTACCACCAAAGCCACATGACACGATTATGATTGAAATCCCAATGACTCCCACACACACAAAAAAACGGCATGCTTGTCACACGAATGCAGGAATGTATAAAAGGTTATTTCCCTCTTGTTGAACATAACGGGAGGGTTGTGTAGCTGGTTAGCCTGTTCGCTCATCAAACTTGAGGTCTCGGGTTCGATAACTACACTTGAGCATAATTTGTGCCAGGAGGATTCTTTGACTGGTCAAAATGTTTTCTAGGGTTTGCACGCTTCACACTCTCTCTCCAGTATATATATATACACGCTGGAGCCTCAACGCTTGTAGTTGCTCTCTTCACACTCTCTCGCCCTCTCCCGCTGGAGCCTCAGCGCTTGTAGTTGCTCTCTTCACACTCTCTCGCCCTCTCCAGATCTAAACAAGACTTCGTTGGCCTCTCTCTCCCCTCACTGCTGCTCAAAGAGCCAACAGGATCCGTCCGCCAGGAAGGGAAGGAGGCTTAACGCTGTCGCCGTCGGCGAGGGACTACCGGCGCAGCTGTTCACTTTCCACCCAGCGGCGGCGCGGGAGGGCCTCCGACCCCTTCTTCTTCGCCGCCGTCCCGTCGCCCACCGAACCACGCCCCAAGTACCTTAAGGTATAATTTACTTACTCCACATGCATTGCTCTAGCTGCATGTATACCATGAATCTAGGACGTGGTTCAAAGAGGAAAGGAGTGGGGGAAAGTAGTGGGAAAAGTTGTATATAACATGAATCTAGGACGTGGTTCAAAGAGGAAATGAAGGGGGAAAGTTGTATAGCATGAATCTAGGATGTGGTTCAAAGAGGAAAGGAATGGGGGAAAGTAGTGGGGAAAGTTGTATCGCATAAATCTAGGACGTGGTTCAAAGAGGAAAGGAAGGGGCGAAAGTACTAGTTCAAAAAGGAAAGGAAGGGACAAGGCTGTAGAGTTTGAGCAGGACTAGATTTGCTGCGCTCACATAGGGAAAGGTGTCTAAAGATAACAAATCTGGGACCAACACAAATATGCTCCTTGGTTGTTTGTTCTTTGTTGCAACAGACTGTGCATGACCACAGTACATCGGTAGATGCACATGGTGCTGGTGCGTCCACTGTCCCGTGCAACTCATTAGCTGTTGTTAATCTAAGGCCCTGTTTGGTTAAAAACTCCCTAGTCCCTACCTGCTTGGTTCCAGGGACTAAACATGGACTAGAGGTTATTAAATGACATGCTAAAAGACCATGTTACCCCTAGTAATGAACTAATAGAGACAAGGTGCGATGCGTGGCAGGGGCAACTGTTGGAAAAAGTCCCAAAAAGACTCCATCGGGGTCTTCTTTCTTTAGTCCCAAATGCCCACTTTTAGTCCCTAAAAGTCCCTCCTGTTTGGTTTAGATGGGACTGACACGGAGTTTTTTTAGTCCCTACACCAAAATGTCCCTGTAAACAAACACCCTCTAATAGTGCCGCTGGAAAATTGATGCAATGCCACAGTTAAAAGCAAATTACATGTTTAACGAATTTTATTGCTAATATAATCTCTATGTTAATATTAATCAATGCCACCATTTGAGAAATGCTACTGTCTTGCTTTCTTTCCCATTTAGATAAGGTAGATGCTTCTTTTTGTTGGCTTCTGTGTCATCCACCGTTATTGACCACTAATTGTTTCCTTTGCACCTCTGTGTAAACAGGGTTATCTACTTCACCTCGTTGCCATTGTAACCTTTTTTTGCACTGCACAAAACAATTTTGTTTTAAGAGTGTTTTGTGCAGTTCAACCAAAATGTCACACCGACAACGTTGCTTGATTGCTTGATCTTAGTGGAACTGCACAAGAGGAGATCTTACTTCCTATCCGTTAAGGAGAATTTGGTTCAGATCTTCTTCTTGTGAGTTGTTTGAATTCCGCATCATGAGAGGTCAATACTAGCCTCCTTTCACATGATTCTGCAGTGTGCTTTCATGTGTTGTGCTACTTGTACGATAATGTTGCTTGATTTTAGTGAACTGCACAAATGGAGACAAGACTTCCAATCTGTATGTGCACCGTAATATCCCATTGAGGTAAGATAAGGATATTTCACAAGGAGCAGTTGAAGGATGGTTACATTACTCCCCACAAGACCAAACTAACTTCAGCTCAGAAGGACTGACAAATCTCCATTTTTTTGCTGTGATGCGCGAGTACAATATTGTTCTAGGATTCTTTCTGGTGAGTTCCATTTTTCTAAAAGTGTGCTCTACATGGACCATGTATGTGCCTGTTGAAACTGTCAATTCATAGTACAGTTTGCTTTATACTAATCACTTTTTTGTATTTGTGCAAACAGGGGTGCTCAGCTTGATTTCAATGGGAGCTGCACAAAATGTTCATGAATACATCGAATCATTCATTTCCACCACAAGAAAGGAGGTGCCGATAAGTTCAAGGCGTTGCAACATATAAGGGAGAAATCATACAAGCTACGCGCGAATTTGGTTGATTTTGGTGGAACTGCACAAAAAGAACAGTTGGTTTATTTAGCACGAGGTGCCATGTCAATGTCCGAACTGATGGCAAACCTTGCCCATTCCACAATCGTAGGCATTTGATATTTTGGAATGGGACAACCTTGTCAAATTTTGCTCATTGATTTTAGCAAGACATGCGTTTGATATTTTCGAATGGGACACCCTTTGCTGTCAGCAGCGTCGATCAATTTTTTCTTTATTCTTTAGTTGTGAAGTAAATATTGCCTCTGACATGTGAGTAGCTGATATGCATAATCATCGATTGTTTTGAATGTTCTCTATGAATTGCCAGGCCTGTGTGTTTGATTGCAATGTACATAAACGCTAAAAAGCTGCTCAAACTCTTTGTACTCCTTCTGTTCCTTTTTACTTTGCACATTGTGAAAGTGCATATTTTTTTGTATAAGATTGGTCAAAGTAGAGATACTTTGACTGCAGACAAAACTTGTATGCAGACTAGAAAGGACCGGAGGGAGTACATGTGAAACTGCTGCAAACGAGGCGATCACCCTGGGAATAATCCTAGTACGTATTGTTTTGCATGTTTATCCAATGCCAGTGATACAGGAATTCGAACTAATCGAGATAAATTCATTCATACATGGTCGGATTTCATATAAACATGCCGGATTTCATTACATTTCATACATTCTTCAACTAAAAAGGGGTGCGCTGGAGGTATAATTAATTAACCGAAGCTACCCACCCGTGCCCCGCTGAGCTGAACAGAAGCTTCAGTGACTTAACTGCAGGTGCAGTTGCGTAACTGACATGTGGCCTGTTGGGCCCACGTGTCAGTCAGCCAACTGCACCAGCAGTTAAGTAGAAGCAGCGTTCTTCTCCAGCGCAGCTCTCCGACTCCACGTCGCCGCCAAGAAGCTAACCAGCCGTCAATGGTCAACCCTCCTAGCTTGGCTTCAACCGGAGGGTAGCAGCGGTGGCCTTACTTGGACCCGAGCGGCGGCGACCTACCGTGTTCTACTCTTCCTCGTTTTCTGTGTGGCGCGGCCTCGTTGGCAGCGGGGCGGGGCCTCGGCGGAGCCGGCGATGTCCTCTGTCTCGTTGCCGGTGGGCGGCGCCTCAGCGGAGCGGTGGAAATCCTCCCCCACGTTGCTGGCAGGGTGGGGCCTCGGCTGAGCCGGTGATATCCTCTGCCTCGTTGTTGGCGGGGCGGGGCCTCGGCGGAGCCGGCGGTGTCCTCTGCCTCGTTGTTGGCGCCGCGGGGCCTCGGCGGAGCAGGGCATCGTCGACGCCAGCGGAGCGGGGACTCGTCGGAGCCGACTTTGTCCTCTGCCTCGTCCTCGGTCTCACCAAACAGTGCCTCGCCCGGTTCATCGCCCTCTTTGCTAGCCTCTTTGTAGGCGGCCGCAGCCTCCGCCACCCGCATGCGGTACCGCCAGCGCTCGAGGTGGCCCTTGCGGGCGGAGCGGTACGAGTCGAGCAGCGCCTCCTGCTCCGCCCGCTCCGCGGCGATCTGCTCCTCCGCCTGCAGGTGCTCCTGGAGGAGATGGTGGTAGTAGGCGGCGTCGGCCTGCGCCTCCCGGAACTGCTCCTCACGCATCTGCCTCACCCTGTCCATATATTGGGCATGGGCCTCGCCGATGGTCATGGTGCAATGCACCGGCGAGGATGGCGCGGAGGAGGGGGTTGGCGCCGGATCGTGGACTACCATGTTCTCCATTGGGACGTCGTCATCCTCCGGCTGCCTGCCGGCCAGCCGGTCGGCAGTAATGGCTGCCATCTCCTTGTGGTCCGTCGTCCGCCCATCCCGAAGAGCGCTGGAGCGCAAGGAAGCCATGGTGGGCAGTAATGGTGTGGACAGGAGAAAGGGAACGGGTGCGGATGTCTGCGGCTATGGCCGGCGCAACAGTTTATATAGCAATGGTGCGCGGGCGGAGGGACGGACGTGTGGTGCCAGAGTAGCCGCCTCGGCAACCGCGTATCATTAATGTGGGCGGCAGATGGACGGACGGACGACACTTGTGTCGTTTGAAGGCGGAGCAATCGCCTGCACCGGGAAGCGGGGCGGGCGGTGCTGACAGTTTCGGGCGAAAAGCGCGCGCGGGCGAGGAGGTGACTTTACTTGGAGAGGATGACAATGGGGACCCACCAGGTCCATAGCCTCACGTACGCAAGTGCCTCCTTATTATATATATATAACTATAATTTATTTTGCTTCCTCCTGGTTTCCTGACATCACGGTCCCACACCATTGTCAACCTATGTAGTAGTCAATAAATGAGAGAATTGCACAAGAAGCGGCCGACAGTTGGGACCAAGCAGCTCGAGCAGTATTTGTGTTTTTGAGGTGTGAGCACTGCAGAGTTTTTCGATGTTTAGCCCAGATATTAATTTTTCTCCTCTGAACAACAACGAAAACATCACTGCAGGTATTAACTGGGCGGGCTGTGGCCCGTCTAGCCCAGGCCAGATATCCAGCCCAGATATTAATTTTTTTCAAGCTGAAAATGGCTAGCCCAGCTATACTTTTTTTAGGAATACCCAGGCAAGGTCAAGTTGTTATTCTCCGCCCCGCCGGGCTGCAAATCTTTCCTAGGAGGGATGCATTAGGCTTAACAAGAAAATGGGCTTTAAGAAATAATAAATGGGATGTAATTATGAAAACTCGGCAGTAACTATAAAAAAATGCACCAAACACGTGATTACTTTATAAAATATTATTTTTGGATATTGAAAATTTTAATTTCATTAATTGTTGCGAGCGCAATGTTTCGTTGGATTTTTACGTAATATAAATTTATATTGAAATTGTATTTAATCTGACTAGAAATTTCAGGATAAAAATATTTCGGATCCCATCAAAATGTGGGAAATTTTATTGAATTCTGTTTTGAACGGTTGGTTGAAATGGGCTGTACTTTTAACAAACTGTAAATGGGCTGTAGTAAATTCCATTAGAATTCAAAAATGGGCTACACATTCTTACAAATCTCAAATGGGCTATAAGTTCTCTGCCACACACTTCTGGCCTTACTAAGTTGACGCGTCCCCTAAAAAAACAAAGTTGACGCGTATGCAAGGCTTTGTCAACTTATAGTCAACACACGGTTCTAGCAGCAGTGGCCGTTGGATGTCCATCCAACGGATGCCGTGCTTCTTCTTCAATCTCGGATATTCTAGCTTCACCCGCCCAAAAAATGATTCCTCCCCCTGACATCTGGGGCGCACCGTTTCGGAAGCTGGCCTGTGGGCCTACTAAGCTGATCTGCAAGCATTCAAAAAAAAATTTGACGTACCAAGGGCTTTGTCAACTTAGTCAATATAAACGATTCTAGCTGCAGTGACCGTACGATGTCCATCCAACGGCCGTCGTGCTTCTTCAACCTCTGGTCTTCTTGCTCCAGCCGCCCAAAGCAGCGCCGGTCGTGCCGCTTGCTCCTGCCTCCCGTGGCCGGCTGTGCTGCCGCGGAGGCCTCACCGCCCCCTACTACTCCCACCGCTGGCCAGGCCATCCCTCCACTCACCCACACCCCTGTTATTCTGCGGCGACGACAGCCTCACACCGCAGCCGAACCAGTGAACGCTCGTACTCCTCTCCGCGTGGGCATCCACTGCCACGTCTTGCCCGGCTCCGCGTCGTCCCCTTCCTAGGCCTCGCCGTCGTCCACCGCCGTGGTGCTCTCGGCGCGGCGTGGTCAATGTGGTCAATGACCGACTTCCATCGGAAGAGTACTGTACGTGGAGAGGCTGACAGCTGGGTCCACGGCAGCCGCAAGGAAGTGCCTCCTTATTACGCGGAAAATAATTATTCCTCCACCTGACAGCGGGGACCCACCGGACGGGCCACCGGTATTTTGCGAAAAAAATCGTTTCCCCCTGACTGCTGGGACCCACCGGACGGGCCACCGTATTTTGGAAAAAAAACGTTCCCTCCGCTGTCAGCTCGGACCCACCGAAAGTGCCTCCTTATTACGCACAAAAAAATGAATACTCCCCCGGCTAGCTGGGACCCACCTTGGTGGGAGGCTGACTTGTGGGCCTACTAAGTTGACGGGGACGAAGGGCTTTGTCAACTTAGTCAATATGAACGATTCTAGCTCCAGTGACCGTACGATGTCCATCCAACGGCCGTAGTGCTTCTTCAACCTCTGGTCTTCTTGCTCCAGCCGCCCAAAGCAGCACCGGTCGTGCCGCATGCTCCTGCCTCCCGTGGCCGGCTGTGCTGTCGCAGAGGCCTCACCGCCCCCTACTATTCCCACCGCTGGCCAGGCCCTGCGGCGACGGCAACCTCACACCGCAGCCGAACTAGTGAACCCTCGTACTCCTCTTCGCGCGGGCTTCCACTACCGCGTCTTCCCTGGCTCCGCGTCGTCCCCTTCCTAGGCCTCGCCGTCGTCCACCGCCGTGGTGCTCTCGGCGCGGCGTGGTCAATGTGGTCAACGACCGACTTCCATCGGAAGAGTACTGTGCGTGGAGACGCTGACAGCTGGGTCCACGGCCGCAGCAAGGAAGTGCCTTCTTATTACGCCCAAAATAAATATTCCTCCACCTGACAGAGGGGACCCACCGGATGGGCCACCGTATTTCGCGAAAAAACGTTTCCCCCTGACTGCTGGGACCCACCAGCTACACCTTCGCACGCAAGGAAGTGCGTCCGGGCAAAAAAAACATAACGATTCGCCCCCCTGACTGCTGGGACCCACCAGCTACATCTTCGCACGCAAGGAAGTGCCTGACAGTCGGGACCCACCTGGTCGAAGCGTACGTAGCGTTGTCATTCTGGTCGCGAACGTGTACGTACATATATACTGGTGGATGTAGAGGCGCGCACGTGTCGTTGTAGAGGCGCGCACGTAGCATGTACACGTACGTATAGCGGCCAGGGTGCAAGAAAGAAAATACGGCCACGTATGTGTACATATGGGCGGGGTCTCGAACGCCTACTCGCGCATACGTACGGCGAGGGCTCGTTGACATGGCTGGGTCGGGACGGAGAAACAACGTCGTCGTTGTGTTCATGGGGAGGCAACGGAATGCGTCGTGTTCATGGGGAGGCAACGGAATGCGTCGTGTTCATCGGGAGGCAACGGAACGCGTGGGAGCCAACCGGCTGGGTTGGAACAGAATGCGTGGTCGTGTTCATCGGGAGGGCTTGGACGGAATAGGCGATGGAAACGAGGCCTGGCGTACCGCACAACGGAGGAAACAGACCTCCTACGTTCGGAACGGGGTCCTGTTGATCGGGAGGGGTGTGGCGTACCGCAAAACGGAGGAAACGAACCTCCTACAGTCGAAATGGGGGTCCTGTTGATCGGGAGGGGTGTGGCGTACCGCAAAACGGACGAAACGGACCTCCTATGGTCGAAACGGGGGTCCTGTTGATCGGGAGGGGTGTGGTGTACCGCAAAACGGACCTCCTACGGTCGAAACGGTGGTCCTGTTCATCGGGAGGGGTGTGGCGTACCGCAAAACGGGACTCCACGGGATACTGTTCATCTCCACCGTCGACCTCCTCCAGCCTCCACGGGCTACCGTCGACCTCCTCCAGCCTCCACGGGCTCCTGTTTATCCAGCCTCCACCGCGCGCTATTCCACCGGCTACTGTTCAACCACCCCTCCACGGGCACCCCTCCACCGTCTACTGTTCATCCAGCCCTCCACACCACGGGGTCCTGTTCAACCACCCCTCCACGGGCACCCCTCCACTGTCTACTGTTCATCCAGCCCTCCACCAGACCACGGGGTCCTGCTCATCCAGAGGCAACGCCACCGCTCACTGTTCATCCAACCCCCCTGCAACGCTCACTGTTCATCCCAGAGGCAGCATCGATCGGCTTCAATTAGCAGCAGTAGCGAAGGAATCGCTCGATCGGGTTCAGTTAACAGCCATCGATCGATCGCTCGGGTTCAATAACGCGTAGCCTGCAGTGCAATCGCTCGGGTTCAGTTAGAGCCCAACGCCTTGCTCGGGTTCAGTTAGAGCCAATGCCTCTCACACACGCGCGTACGTGTACGAGAGAAACGCGCATCTCTCGGCCCCCGACCTCCCACCGTAACCGGGAACTCCCCGAAATTTTCCTCGCCCTCGTTTCTACCACGGTTTTTTCCGTCATGGACGGCCCAAAGAATGTCATGCAGCTGCGTCTCCGGCCCGCCCAGTACGAAAAGCCCATTTTCTGTCATGTTTTTTTGTCGTAGAAGTAGGAGCCCACCACATCTATGATGATACCGGGTTTTATCACAATTATCGTCATAGAAGTGTCATATGTATGACAAATTTTTTTCGTTCGGCCCAAAATGTCAAGGATGTGTCTTTTTTTGTAGTGCATGTATAAGTCATGAAGAAAGCAATAGCAGAATACTAAACGATCGTGTGCTAAGCTAACGGAATGGGTCAATTCAATCACATCATTCTCCTAATGATGTGATCCCGTTAATCAAATGACAACTCATGTCAATGGCTAGGAAACATAACCATCTTTGATCAACGAGCTAGTCAAGTAGAGGCATACTAGTGACACTCTGTTTGTCTATGTATTCACACAAGTATTATGTTTCCGGTTAATACAATTCTAGCATGAATAATAAACATTTATCATGATATAAGGAAATAAACAATAACTTTATTATTGCCTCCAGGGCATATTTCCTTCATTTGCCCCCCCTTTCCTATTCCAACTAGGAGAAGGAAGGGAAGGAGGAAGAGGGGAGAAGGAAGGAGGGGGGCGCCGCCCCCTCCTAGTCCAATTCGGACCAGCCCATGGGGGGGGCGGCCACCCCTTGAGGCCCTTCTCTACTTTCCCGTATAGCCCATTAAGGCCCACTACTTCCCCCGGCGAATTCCCGTAACTCTCCGGTTCTCCGAAAAATACCCGAATCACTCGGAACCTTTCCGATGTCTGAATATAGCCTTCCAATATATTGATTTTTACCTCTCGACCATTTCAAGACTCCTCGTCATGTCCGTGATCTCATCCGGGACTCCAAACAAACTTCGGTCATCAAATCACATAACTCATAATACAAATCGTCATCGAATGTTAAGCGTGCGGACCCTACGGGTTCGAGAACTATGTAGACATGACCGAGACACATCTCCGGTCAATAACCAATAGCGGAACCTGGATGCTCATATTGGCTCCTACATATTCTAGGAAGATCTTTATCGGTCAAACCGCATAACAACATACGTTGTTCCCTTTGTCATCGGTATGTTACTTGCCCGAGATTTGATCGTCGGTATCCTCATACCTAGTTCAATCTCGTTACCGGCAAGTCTCTTTACTCGTTCCGTAATGCATCATCCCGCAACTAATTCATTAGTCACATTGCTTGCAAGGCTTATAGTGATGTGCATTACCGAGAGGGCCGAGAGATACCTCTCCGATACACGGAGTGACAAATGCTAATCTCGATCTATGCCAACTCAACAAACACCATCGGAGACACCTGTAGAGCATCTTTATAATCACGCAGTTATGTTGTGACGTTTGATAGCACACAAAGTGTTCCTCCGGTATATGGAGTTGCATAATCTCATAGTCTGATGAACATGTATAAGTCATGAAGAAAGCAGTAGCAATGAAACTGTAACGATCATAATGCTAAGCTAACGAATGGGTCTTGTCCATCACATCATTCTCCTAATGATGTGATCCCGTTCATCAAATGACAACACATCTCTATTATTAGGAAACATAACCATCTTTGATAAACGAGCTAGTCAAGTAGAGGCATACTAGGGACACTTTGTTTTGTCTATGTATACACACATGTACTAAGTTTCAGGTTAGTACAATTCTAGCATGAATAATAAACATTTATCATGAAATAAGGAAATAAATAATAACTTTATTATTGCCTCTAGGGCATATTTCCTTTAGTCTCCCACTTGCACTAGAGTCAATAATCTAGATCACATCGCCATGTGATTTAACACCAATAGTTCACATCACCATGTGATTAACACCCATAGTTCACATCGCCATGTGACCAACACTCAAAGGGTTTATTAGAGTCAATAATCTAGTTCACATCGCCATGTGATTAACACCCAAAGAGTACTAAAGTGTGATCATGTTTTGCTTGTGAGAGAATTTTAGTCAACGGGTCTGCCACATTCAGAGCCGTATGTATTTTGCAAATTTTCTATGTCTACAATGCTCTGCAAGGAGCTACTTAGTTAATTGCTCCCACTTTCAATATGTATCTAGATTGAGACTCAAAGTCATCCGGATTGGTGTAAAAGCTTGCATCGACGTAACTCTTTACGACGAACTCTTTATCACCTCCATAACCGAGAAATATTTCCTTAGTCCTCTTAGATAAGGGAGCA
Organism: Aegilops tauschii subsp. strangulata; assembly: GCF_002575655.3. Taxonomy (NCBI): domain Eukaryota; kingdom Viridiplantae; phylum Streptophyta; class Magnoliopsida; order Poales; family Poaceae; genus Aegilops; species Aegilops tauschii. The sequence goes on from NC_053039.3 coordinate 504,845,814, forward strand.
GGTACAATTACCTGATCAAGTTCTACTTTCCTCCCACTCACTTCTTTCGAGAGAAACTCCTTCTCTAGAAAGGATCCATTCCTAGCAACAAAGATCTTGCCTTCGGATCTGTGATAGAAGGTGTACCCAACAGTCTCTTTTGGATACCTATGAAGACACACTTCTCCGATTTGGGTTCGAGCTTATCAGGTTGAAACTTTTTCACATAAGCATTGCCAGCCCAAACTTTAAGAAACGACAGCTTAGGTTTCTTGTCAAACCACAGTTCATACGGTGTCATCTCAACGGATTTAGATGGTGCCCTATTTAACATGAATGCAGCTGTCTCTAATGCATAACCCCAAAAGCGATAGTGGTAAATCGGTAAGAGACATTATAGATCGCACCATATCTAATAAAGTACGGTTATGATGTTCAGACACACCATTACGCTGTGGTGTTCCAGGTGGCGTGAGTTGCGAAACTATTCCACGTTGTTTAAAATGAACACCAAACTCATAAGTCAAATATTCACCTCCACGATCAAATCGTAGAAACTTTTTTTCTTGTTACGAAGATTTTCCACTTACTCTGAAATACTTTGAACTTTTCAAATGTTTCAGACTTATGTTTCATCAAGTAGATATACCCATATCTGCTCATATCATCTGTGAAGGTCAGAAAATAACGATACCCGCCGCGAGCCTCAATACTCATCAGACCGCATACATCAGTATGTATTATTTCCAATAAGTCAGTTGCTCGCTCCATTGTTCCGGAGAACGGAGTGTTAGTCATCTTGCCCATGAGGCATGGTTCGCAAGCATCAAGTGATTCCAAAAGTCCATCAACATGGAGTTTCTTCATGCGCTTTACACCAATATGACCTAAACGGCAGTGCCACATATAAGTTCCACTATCATTATTAACTTTGCATCTTTTGGCTTTCAATATTATGAATATGTGTATCACTAAAATCGATATTCAATAACCATTTATATTGAGTGTATGCCCATAGAAGGTTTTATTCATGTAAATATAACAACAATTATTCTTTGACTTAAATGAATAACCGTATTGCAATGAACATGATCCAATCATATTCATGCTCAAGGCAAACACCAAATAACATTTATTTTAGGTTCAACACTAATCCCGAAGGTAAAGGGAGTGTGCGATTGTGATCTTATCAACCTTGGAATCACTTCCAACTCACATCATCACCTCGCCCTTAACTAGTCTCTCTTTATTTTGCAACTCCCGTTTCGAGTTACTACACTTAGCAACCGAACCAGTATCAAATACCGAGGGGTCTCTATAAACACTAGTAAAGTACACATCAATAACATGTATATCAAATATACCTTTGTTCACTATGCCATCCTTCTTATCCGCCAAGTATCCAGGGCAGTTCCACTTGCAATGACCATTTCCTTTGCAGTAGAAGCACTCAGTTTCAGGCTTGTGTCTAGCTTTGGGCCTCTTCATGGGAGTGGCAACTTGCTTGCCATTCTTCTTGAAGTTCCGTTTCTTTCCCTTGCCCTTTTACTTGGAACTAGTGGTCTTGTCAACCATCAACATTGGATGCTTTTCTTGATTTCCACCTTCGCTGATTTCAACATCGCGAAGAGCTCGGGAATCGTTTCTGTTATCACTTGCATATTATAGTTCATCATGAAGTTCTAGTAACTTGCTGATAGTGACTAGAGAACTCTGTCAATCACTATCTTATCCCACTTGATTCAAGCGATTGTAGTACTCAGACATTCTGAGCACATGCTCATTGGTTGAGCTATTCTCCTCCATCTTGTAGGCAAAATACTTGTCAGAGGTCTCATACCTATCGACTCGGGCATGAGTCTGAAATACAAATTTCAGCTCTTGGAACATCTTATATGCTCTATGGTGTTCAAAACGTTTTTGAAGTCCCGGTTCTAAGCCATAAAGCATGGTGCACTAAACTATCAAGTAGTCATCATACCAAGCTTTGCCAAACGTTTATAACGTCTGTATCTGCTCCTGCAATAGGTCCATCACCTAGCGGTGCATCAAGGACATAATACTTCTGTGCAGTAATGAGGATAATCCTCAGATCACGGAGCTAGCAAGTCCGCATCATTGCTACTAACATCTTTCAACTTATTTTTCTCTAGGAACATATCAAAAATAAATGAGAAGCTACATTGCAAGCTATTTATCTACAACATAGATATGCAAATACTATCAAGACTAAGTTCATGGTAAATTAAAGTTCAATTAATCATATTACTTAAGAACTCCCACTTAGATAGACATCCCTCTAGTCATCTAAATGATCACGTGATCTAAATCAACTAAACCATGTCCGATCATCACGTGAGATGGAGTAGTTTTCAATGGTGAACATCTCTATGTTGATCATATCTACTATATGATTCATGCTCGACCTTTCGGTCTCAGTGTTCCGAGGCCATATCTGCATATGCTAGGCTCGTCAAGTTTAACCCGAGTATTCTGCGCGTGCAAAACTGGCTTGCACCCGTTGTATGTGAACGTAGAGCTTATCACACCCGATAATCACGTGGTGTCTCCGCACGAAGAACTGTCGCAACGGTGCATACTCAGGGAGAACACTATACCTTGAAATTTTAATAAGGGATCATCTTATAAAGCTACCATCGTACTGAGCAAAATAAGATGCATAAAGGATAAACATCACATGCAATCAATATAAGTGATATGATATGGCCATCATCGTCTTGTGCCATTGATCTCCATCTCCAAAGCACCGTCATGATCACCATCGTCACTGGCTTGACACCTTGATCTCCATCGAAGCATCATTGTCGTCTCGCCAACTATTGCTTCTACGAGTATCGCTGCCGCTTATTGATAAAGTAAAGCAATTACATGGCGATTGCATTTCATACAATAAAGCGACAACCATAAGGCTCCTGCCAGTTGCCGATAACTTTTACAAAACATGATCATCTCATACAACAATTTATATATCATCACGTCTTGACCATATCGAATCACAGCAAGCCCTGCAAAAACAAGTTAGACGTCCTCTACTTTGTTGTTGCAAGTTTTACGTGGCTGCTACGGGCTTAGCAAGAACCGTTCTTACCTACGCATCAAAACCACAACGATTTTTCGTCAAGTGTGCTGTTTTAACCTTCAACAAGGACCGGGCGTAGTCAAAACTCGATTCAACTAAAGTTGGAGAAACAGACACCCACTAGCCACCTGTGTGCGAAGCACGGCGGTAGAACCAGTCTCATGAACGCGGTGATGTAATGTCTGTCTGGGCCGCTTCATCCAACAATACCGCCGAATCAAAGTATGATATGCTGGTAAGCACTATGACTATTATCGCCCACAACTCTTTGTGTTCTACTCGTGTATATAACATCTACGCATAGACCTGGCTCGGATGCCACAGTTGGGAACGCAGTAATTTCAAAAAAATTCCTACGATCACGCAAGATCTATCTAGGAGAAGCTTAGCAATGAGTGGGGAGAGTGTGTCCACGTACCCTCGTTGACCGGAAGCGGAAGCGTTTTATCAACGCGGTTGATGTAGTCATACGTCTTCACGATCCGACCGATCCTATCACCGAACGTACGTCACCTCCGTGTTTAGCACACATTCAGCTCGATGACATCCCTCGTACTTTTGATCCAGTTGAGGCCGAGGGAAAGTTTCGTCAGCACGACGGCGTGGCGACGGTGATGATGAATTTACCGGCGCAGGGCTTCGCCTAAGCACTACGACGATATGACCAAGGCGTGTAACTGTGGAGGAGGGCACCGCACAGGGCTAAAATATCAACTTCAGTGTCTTTGGGGTGCCCCCTGCCCACGTATATAAAGGAGGGAGGAAGAGGAGGCCGGCCCTAGAGGGGGCGCGCCAAAGGGGGGAGTCCTACTTGGACTCCCGGTCCAAGTAGGAATCGGCCCCCCTTTCCTATTCCAACTAAGAAGGAAGGGAAGGAGGAAGAGGGGAGAAGGAAGGAGGGGGGCGCCGCCCCTCCTAGTCCAATTCGGACCAGCCCATGGGGGGGGGCGCGGCCACCCCTTGAGGCCCTTCTCTTCTTTCCTGTATGGCCCATTAAGGCCCACTACTTCCCCCAGCGAATTCCCGTAACTCTCCGGTACTCCGAAAAATACCCGAATCACTCGGAACCTTTTCGATGTCCGAATATAGCCTTCCAATATATCGATCTTTACCTCTCGACCATTTCGAGACTCCTCGTCATGTCTGTGATCTCATACGGGTCTCCGAACAAACTTCGGTCATCAAATCACATAACTCATAATACAAATCGTTATCGAACGTTAGCGTGCGGGCACTACGGGTTCGAGAACTATGTAGACATGACCGAGACACATCTCCGGTCAATAACCAATAGCATAACCTGGATGCTCATATTGGCTCCTACATATTGTATGAAGATCTTTATCGGTCAAACCGCATAACAACATACGTTGTTCCCTTTGTCATCGGTATGTTACTTGCCCGAGATTTGATCGTTGGTATCCTCATACCTATTTCAATCTCGTTACCAGCAAGTCTCTTTACTCGTTCCATAATGCATCATCCCGCAACTAACTCATTAGTCACATTGCTTGCAAGGCTTATAGTGATGTGCATTACCGAGAGGGCCCAGAGATACCTCTCCGATACACGGAGTGACAAATCCTAATCTCGATCTATGCCAACTCAACAAACACCATCAGAGACACCTGTAGAGCATCTTTATAATCACCCAGTTACGTTGTGAAGTTTGATAGCACACAAAGCGTTCTTCCGGTATTCGGGAGTTGCATAATCTCATAGTCTGAGGAACATGTATAAGTCATGAAGAAGCACTAGCAATGAAACTATAACGATCATAATGCTAAGCTAATGAATGGGTCTTGTCCATCACATCATTCCCCTAATGATGTGATCCCGTTCATCAAATGACAACACATGTCTATGGTTAGGAAACATAACCATCTTTGATAAACGAGCTAGTCAAGTGAAGACATACTAGGGACACTTTGTCTATGTATTCATACAAGTACTAAGTTTCCGGTTAATACAATTTTAGCATGAATCATAAAAATTTATCATGAAATAAGGAAATAAATAATAACTTTATTATTGCCTCTAGGGCATATTTTCTTCAATATTATATAAGGAAGGGTACTGTAAAGACAGAGGCGTTTCCCCTTGAAGGAAATATGCCCTAGATGCAATAATAAAGTTGTTATTTATATTTCCTTATATCATGATAAATGTTTATTATTCATGCTAGAATTGTATTAACCGGAAACTTAGTACATGTGTGAATACATAGACAAACAAAGTGTCACTAGTGTGCCTCTACTTGACTAGCTCGTTGTCGGTGTCAAAACCGGCGGATCTCGGGTAGGGGGTCCCGAACTGTGCGTCTAAGGCGGATGGTAACAGGAGGCGGGGAACACGATGTTTACCTAGGTTCGGGCCCTCTCGATGGAGGTAATACCCTACTTCCTGCTTGATTGATCTTGATGATATGAGTATTACAAGAGTTGATCTACCACGAGATCGTAGAGGCTAAACCCTAGAAGCTAGCCTATGGTATGATTGTTCTTGTCCTACGGACTAAACCCTCCGGCTTATATAGACACCGGAGGGGGGCTAGGGTTACACAGAGTCGGTTACAAGGGAGGAGATCTACATATCCGTATTGCCAAGCTTGCCTTCCACGCCAAGGAGAGTCCCATCCGGACACGGGACGAAGTCTTCAATCTTGTATCTTCGTAGTCCAACAGTCCGGCTAAAGTATATAGTCCGGCTGTCCGAGGACCCCCTAATCCAGGACTCCCTCAGTAGCCCCTGAACCAGGCTTCAATGACGATGAGTCCGGCGCGCAGATTGTCTTTGGTATTGCAAGGCGGGTTCCTCCTCCGAATACTCCATAGAAGATATTGAACACAAGGATAGTGTCTGGCTCTGCAAAACAAATTCCACATACCACCGTAGAGAGAATAATATTTCCACAAATCTAATCTGCTGACAGCTTTTCATAACATGACGTACTGCCGTGGTCTGGTCATGACGAACCGTTTTTCCCATGCTTGCTACTGCATGTGTTGCGAGGCGGTTTTCTTGGCATGTCTTGTCGAAGCAGAGATCGTGTCCCCTTATCACGGGATTCTCATCAATACGGGTGCGGGTAACCCAACCGCGCCATCAATTACGACGCTTGGAGAATAAGCGGTTTTACCAGGCAAGTGGGGAGGCGCAGAATCCTTGCTGCCTTTATAAGGGGATAAGGACTCCCTTTCGCACCCACGCTTTCTACTTCCCGATTCATTCCCCTCCGCCCAAGCTCCAGCGCCCAAGCGTTCATCTTCTTTGCCCACTCCGAAGATGTCAGGATCCGGAGCAGGAGGCAAATGGATGGCCTCTACCGTCCGAGAGAAGGATATCAAAAAGCTTCGGGAGGCCGGGTACTTGGCCAAGAAAATCAGCCACCGTCTCCCGACGGCGGGACAGATCATCCCTACTCCGGAACCCCACGAGAGGGTTGTGTTCCTCCCTCACTTTGTCCGCGGGCTAGGGTTTCCCCTCCACCCGTTCGTTCGCGGCATCATGTACTACTATGGGATCGATCTTCACGATCTGTCCCCCTAATTCCTTCCTCAACATCTCGACATTCATTGTCGTGTGCGAGGCTTTTCTCCGCATCTCGCCACACTTCGGCTTATGGCTGAAGATTTTTAATGTGGAGCCCAAGGTGGTGGGCGGCGAGCACGCCGAGTGCGGGGGCGCTATGGTGAGCAAGATGCCCAATGTCATATGGCCAACATGAACCTTTAATGATTCTGTCAAGGAGTGGCAACAGCAGTGGTTTTATATCACTGAGCCACGCGGTACGGAATGGGCCGCGACCCCCGAGTTTCGATCCGGTGCCCCTTTGCGGCTTACATCCTGGGTCAAGAAGGGCCTGAACTGGTCCTCGTCCGACGAGTTGTCGGTGCTCCACACGCGCGTTAAAGATATGGGAGACGAGAATATTGAACTTTTCAATGTGGTCCAGGTGATGTTAGTTCGCCGGATCCTGCCTTGCCAACACCGGACTTGCAATCTATGGGAATTCGATCCGGCCAAGCACCAAACCTTGCGAGAGCTTTTCGGCTCCTCGCACAAGGACATCTGGAAGGTGCTTTTCAAATCCAGCAAATCATGGCCGGGCTCCACCGAAGACTGCGGGTACTAACTGTCCCGCCCTGCAAGCTCGGTAAGTTATCGTACTTTTTATCCGCATAACCCAAGGAAAGCGCTTAATGTGTTTTCTACAACTCTCCTAGGGCTGGACGAAGAAGGCGGAGCAGATCCATTGTCCGGCCCCGCTGCCCGAAGAACCGGCCGTTCCACTTCTGACGAAGATGCTGGTCCCGACGCCTTACAAGGTGCCGAAGAAGACGGCCGCGAAGGGGGCCAAGAAGACCCGGGTCGGTCTTCGTCACCGCGGCGCTTCGGATACTATATCCGAAGGCTCTGATGCCCATTCCGCCTCCGAAGAGGACGAGGAGGAGGAGGAAGATGAATCCCCTGCGGGGGGAAGAAAGAAGAGGACGGCCTCCATACACTTGGAGGCCGAGCCACCCAAAAGGAGAAAGGCTCCTCTTCCGGAGGAGCCCACTGCCGCCGCCGACAGCGGCCCGTCGTGGGATCCCAGGGCCCACCCCCTGGTGAACTCATGAGTATATAAAATCCGAGTACGTTTATGCGTCCAGACTCATCGTGGCATAGTATTTTAACCTAAGCCATATTTTTTGTAGTCCGGCAAGGTCCCATACCAAACAATCCTCATCAGAGGATTCGCTGAGCTCGGATGCTATGGAGAGCGGGACGCCCCAAAAGGCCCCTTACTCCAAACAGGTGCATAACACCGAGGCTTCGTCCCAGAAGGACCGCTGCCAAGGAGGAGAGGAAAAGACCGTGAAGACGGTGCCTAGAAGTCAAACTTCAGGGGCCGAACATATGGGGGAGAAAATTCCCATGGGAGCTGATGGCGGGGGCCATCTTGAATTCGGCTCCCAGCCGGGTGCAGTTTCGGAGACTAATACAGCTCCAGATCAGGCAGGCAGCCTCTCCCAGCTGGAGGGGGCATACCGGCAACCTCTGCCCAACCAGAGGTGTCGGATGCTTTGTTGGTGGCGCTGAAGAGCGCCTCCATCGTCGATGAACACCGTGCCCTTATGGGTGCGGTGATTGAAGATTGAGTCTACTGAGAGTGGACTGAATGGAGCCTGTATCAGCCTTGTAAAAGGTTTTGAGGTATGTTTTTCGAAGAGTGTCATGGTATGGATAGTAGCCCCTGATACACTGTTCGGTGAAAGGAAAGAACCGGACAGAGGATCAAATTTATGTTCGCAGGAAGACTCATGGAATGACATCTATTTCTCTTCTGTATAAGCAGGCGTCTGTAGCGGCTGCTGCCGCTCATACTGCGGAGATCTTGGGACTGAATCAAAATCTGGAGCGGGCCAAAGAAGAACTTGGCCAGTTGAAAATGCAGTTGGGGGATAAACAAGGTATGCATAAGTCTTGTTCGCGTTTATTGCGAATGAACTTTCAGTATGATGAAATAAGCTGCATGATTTGCGCTAGGGATGGTGACCGAAGTCGAGGCTCTTAAGAAGGCTGTGGCCGAGGCCGAGAAAAAGGCAGCCACAGAGCAGGCTCTTCGTGAGAAGCACGAGGCCAGGGTTATTAAAGCTGAGCAGGAGCTGCAAGAGGCCATGAAGAAATGCGAGATCTGGGAGCAGAGTTTAACGGAGAAAGAATCCGAACTCACCAAGGCGCATCAGGCCACGAGCGATGCCCGGCGGGAAACCCAAAGCGCCCTGCAGGGGATCCAAGAGGCGAGGAAGATCGCGGCGGGTAAGGCTTTTTCCTTGTAAAGCAAGTTTTTGAGGAGAAAATTATGTTTCTAATTTTGAATTCGGATTTCTCCAGGGGTGTTTGCGGAGCTGCCCCGCAGTATATCGGATGCCGCCCAATTCTACCAGGCCGAAGAAAGGAACACTGCGGATAAGCTTTTTTGGTCGCAGTATTTGGTGCTGAATTATCCGGTGCCTTTTGCCGATCAACTGAAACAGCTGATCGAACTGCATCAGGCGGCGGAACTAGCCATGAAGTATTTGATTATCCAGCTATGGCCCGCCGAGCCGATTCCAAGCAGCTACTTCGGGCTCGTGAAGCGGCTTGAAAGCGCTTGCCCTCGACTTGACGTCATCAAGCAGTCGGTCTGCATAGAGGGTGCGCGAATGGCCTTCGCCCGTGCAAAGGTGCACTGGAGGAAGATGGATGCTGAGAAGCTGATGACCGAAGGGCTGCCAGAGGGGAAGGAGCACCGCAAGCCCAAATTATATTATGAAAGTGTCCTTAAAGGATCCTACCTTGCAGCGGAGCTATGCACCAAGGACATTATATTTCCATGAATGCCAATCATGTTGTCCTTTGTAATGTTTGAACAAGGTCATTTATTTATTGCTTGTTATATAAAAGTTTACCCTCTTGTGCGGCCGTTTTATATGTTAAACCTGAGAGTTGGCCAGTCGTCGGCTTCTGCCCCCACGTAAGAAGTACGGGGGTGTTCGGGATAAACCTGAGCACTCTTTACCCCAGTTTTGGGTCCTTCAAAGGAGGTGCTCAGCACAGCGAACCAGGCAATCGGACTATAGGGCTTTGTCACTCTTACTTAGCCATAGGAGCTTTAGTAAGGTACACGCAACCCCTGGTGTTCGGAAGACCGTACTAGGGGCTCTATAAGCACCTGATTGGAGGAAAAACCGATCCATCGCACGTTGCATTGGTTATGGCATTATGCGGGAGAAATCCTTAAAGATTTTTTGACCTCTCGAACAGCTGACCAGCTCTCGCCGTATCATGACAGTCAGTTTTCGGCTTTCTCTACTGAGGTGCTCGTCCGGAAGAACTGGGACACAATCGCAGTAGTTCTCCCAGTGCTACCTTAGCCGATATAGCGGAATGTAAGGTACCAAAACATGGGAGCCGGGCAAACCCAACTATTGACCCAAGACATGATTCGGAGCTGATGCATATAATGCTATAAGTTCGGGGTGCCGAATTTCCACGAAGGTGTTCGGGCTTTATTGCCGTACTGTGGGTAAAACGAAGCCCCTGGCACATTTAAAGGCATATCGTGGTGCATGGATGCCACTCGACAAAAGAGTTTTAATAAGAAATGACAGCAGAAAAGCGTCATACAAATCCACATATCTTATTTGAATAGTACGTCGATGAGTATAAGACAGGTAATAATGGAAAAGAAATATGACTGTGGCACCTGCTGAGACCAGGGAGGAAGAAGCTGCGTGCGGATCGGGAGTATAGTCGGATGGTCATCGCGGGGAACATCTAAGGATTCCCTTGCGCGTTCGGGCTGCCTCCATGTTGCCCGTCCTGGTCGACGCAAAGGTGAGCCTGCAAATGAAATGTAAGAAATGTTTGTGTGCCGGAGAGCGGTTGAGCCGCTGCATGCCGCCTATCTTGGCCTTCGCCGGAGTGTTCAATTGAGCTCTGGACGAGCCGGGCTATGCTGCCGCGAAGTTGTTCGAAGTCCTTTGGCGGTATCCGGGAGCCTGGCCGTCGACCTGAGGTTCGGCCGCAAGGTGTTGCTCATTGCTTCTGCTGTTAAGGCAGCGGTGTACTTGTTGCTGCCAAAAGAAAGGTCGGCCTTGCCCTTAACCGTGATGACGCCGCGTGGACAGGGCATCTTGAGCTGACGGTAGGCGTAATGTGGCACCGCGTTAAATCGAGCGAACGTGGTTCGCCCGAGCAGTGCCTGATAATCACTGCGGAAAGGGACGATTTCGAAGGTTAACTCTTCGTTACGGTAATTGTTTGGTGATCCGAAGACTACCTCGAGGGTAATGGAGCCTGTACAACTGGCCTCCACACCTGGTATAATGCCTTTGAAAGTGGCTGTAGTGGGTTTGATCATCGAATGATCGATCCCATCTTGCGCACTGTGTCCTGATAAAGCAGGTTTAGATTGCTACCTCCGTCCATAAGGACTCGTGTGAGGTGGAACCCATTAACTATTGGGTCAAGGACTAGTGCGGCTGGATTGCCCTGATTGGCATTGACCGGACGATCTGTGTGGTTGAAGGTGACCGGCCCTAGTTTATATTGTGGGACGGCTGGTTCCGTTAGGTCGGCATCCCTAGGGGTGCGTATCGGGTTCGGTTTGGGAATTTGGGTGGTGTTTACCACGTTCACCATTTGGTTTTGCGGGGGACATTTCTTTTGCCCTCCTGTGTTCGGTGATCTGGGCTCTTCGTCGCCATCATCGCTTTGAGACCCCTTTATTGTTTTTGGCGCCTGCCCTGCCGGCTTGTTTGAAGACCCAGCATTCTCTGTTGGTATGGGTGGCTGGCGTCCCTGGGGTGCCATGAATTTGGCATTGACGATCGAGTATGCGGTCCAGACTGGACGGACCCGAGTTGTTATTTTTGAGGGGCCCTTTCCGCTGACCGGACTTTGAGCCACTAAACCCGGCATTAACTGCCGTATCCTCGGCGTTTTCACCATATTTGCGGCGCTTGTGTTTGTTGCGTCGTGGTTTGCTGTTGCTATCCCTGGCCTCTGATGAGCCAGGTTTGCTTGCTGTGTTGTTGCTACGAGCCAACCAGCTATCTTCGCCCGCACAAAAGCGGGTCATAAGTGTTTTGAGGGTTTTCATGGATTTTGGCTTCTCTTAACCGAGGTGCCCGGCGAGCCACTCATCACGGATGTTATGCTTAAATGCCGGTAAGGCTTCTGCATCCGGACAGTCAACAATTTGATTCTTCTTAGTTAGGAACCGGGTCCAGAATTTCCTGGCCGATTCCCCTGGCTGCTGAGTTATATGACTTAAATCGTCAGCATCCGGCGGTCGCACATAAGTGCCCTGGAAATTGTCCAGGAATGCGTCTGCCAGGCTCTCCCAACTTCCGACAGAGTTTGCCGGCGAGCTATTCAGCCAATGCTGAGCCGGCCCTTTGAGTTTTAGCGGGAGGTACTTGATGGCGTGCAGATCGTCCCCGCGGGCCATGTGAATGTGGAGGAAGAAATCTTCTATCCATACCGCGGGGTCTGTGGTAACATCATATGATTCCATGTTCACGGGTTTAAACCCTTCTGGGAATTCATGATCCATTACTTCATCGGTGAAGCATAGGGGGTGTGCGGCGCCTCTGTGCCGGGCTATGTCACGACGCAGTTCATACGAGTCTTGTCTGCTGTATTCGGCCCGACTGGACTTTCTTTTAGTGTATCCGGCGTGACGATCACCGTCATGCGTTGGGGCGCGACCCCGTGATCCGTAGATCGATCTTGTATGTCCTGCTTTGTTTTCCAATACGTCTCGCAGGTCCCGCGTGTTGCCCCGGGCCTTGGTATTTTTGTTTGGATGGCGGCGGGGTGCGGGCTGGACTTCGGGCCGGTATGCCCCTCTGTCTTGGCCACGAGGTGGCCGATCAACCGCATCATACGCTGGTGATGTAGGTTTCAATGCTTCCTCCTCGAGTTGGGGTACCAACCTGCGCTTTGGGTAACCCTTGGTTGGGCGCTCGAGTTCGTATTCCTCGGCCGCCAGGACTTCAGTCCATCTATCCGCTAGCAGATCTTGATCAGCTCGAAGTTGTTGTTGCCTTTTCTTCAGGCTGTTTGCTGTGGCTATAAGCCAACGCTTGAAGCGCTCCTGCTCGACGGGATCCTCAGGCATGATAAATTCTTCGTCACCGAGGCTCACTTCATGTTCGGAGAGAGGCATGTAATTGTCATCCTCTGATTCTCCGTCTGCTGCCTGTTCTGGAGGGCTAGCTTGTTCATCCTCCCGCTCGAGGTCTGGCTGGAGGGGATTGTCGTCGTCTTCGGCTCTATCCGGAGCGTTATTGTCTCTTGTGCCGGTATCGCTACTTTTGCTATGGCAGGACTTAGAGCGGCGCCGCTGACGTCGGTGCTTGGATTGCTCCTTGGAGGGATTATCCTCCGCTGTCTTATCGCCATCGCCTTCTTTGGGGGTGTCCACCATGTACATGTCGTATGATGAGGTGGCCGTCCAGCGCCCTGTGGGCGGTGGTTCTTGTTCGTCTCCTGCATCGTCGTCCATACCGTCGATGTCTTCGGAGCCGAAGTCGAGCATGTCGGTTAAATCGTCGACAGTGGCTACTAAGTGGGTGGTGGGTGGGGAGCGAATTTCCTCGTCGTCTGCATCCCATTCTAGCCGGACATAGTTCGGCCAAGGCTCTCCTGACAGGGAGAGAGAGACCTCAACGAGTTTAGCACGTCGCCGAAGGGCGAGTGCTGAAAGATATCCGCAGAGGTAAACTCCATGATCGGTGCCCAATCGGATTTGATAGGCACGGATGCAGGTGGCTCGGAGCCCAAGGCCGGGGACGAATCTAACGGTTCAGCAACACGGGTCTCGTAGGAGGTGAAGTCAGTATTCGGCTCTATCGCCACTGAGTGTGCGGCCTCCGTGGCAGGGTCCATCCACCCGTCCTCGGATGGCGCAATTTGTTCCGGATTGAGGGCCGGAGTAGTTGCAGGCGTGATCTCCCGAACACTGTCCGGCGGCAGAGCTAAGTCATGGTCATCGTGATTGTGCGGCGCACCTGACATGGGCTCGAATCCGTCGAAGATCAAGTCTCCGCGGATGTCGGCAGTATAGTTCAAGTTTCCAAACCTGACCTGACGGCCAGGGGCGTAGCTCTCGGTCTGCTCCAGATGGCCAAGCGAGTTGGCCCGCAGTACAAAGCCGTCGAATACGAAGATCTGTCCGGGGAGGAAAACCTCACCCTGGATCACATCGTTGCCGATGATCGAAGGAGCCATCTAGCCTTACGGTGACGGCACAGTGGAACTCTCAATGAAAGCACCAATGTCGGTGTCAAAACCGGCGGATCTCGGGTAGGGGGTCCCGAACTGTGCGTCTAAGGCGGATGGTAACAGGAGGCGGGGAACACAATGTTTACCCAGGTTCGGGCCCTCTCGATGGAGGTAATACCATACTTCCTGCTTGATTGATCTTGATGATATGAGTATTACAAGAGTTGATCAACCACGAGATCGTAGAGGCTAAACCCTAGAAGCTAGCCTATGGTATGATTGTTCTTGTCCTACGGACTAAACCCTCTGGCTTATATAGACACCGGAGGGGGGCTAGGGTTACACAGAGTCAGTTACAAGGGAGGAGATCTACATATCTGTATTGCCAAGCTTGCCTTCCACGCCAAGGAGAGTCCCATCCGGACACGGGACGAAGTCTTCAATCTTGTATCTTCATAGTCCAACAGTCCGGCTGTCCGAGGACCCCCTAATCCAGGACTCCCTCACTCGTTGAATCAAAGATGGTTAAGTTTCCTAGCCATAGACATGAGTTGTCATTTGATTAATGGGATCACATCATTAGAGAATGATATCATTGACTTGACCCATTCCGTTAGCTTAGCACTTGATCGTTTAGTATATTGCTATTGCTTTCTTCATGACTTATACATGTTCCTATGACTATGAGATTATGCAACTCCCGAATACCGGAGGAACACTTTGTGTGCTACCAACTGTAACAACGTAACTGGGTAATCATAAAGGTGCTCTACAGGTGTCTCCGATGGTACTTGTTGAGTTGGGATAGATCAAGATTAGGATTTGTCACTCCGATTGTCGGAGAGGTATCTCTAGGCCCTCTCGGTAAAGCACATCACTATAAGCCTTGCAAGCAATGCAACTAATGAGTTAGTTGCGGGATGATGCATTACGGAACGAGTAAAAAGACTTGCCGGTAACGAGATTGAACTAGGTATTAAGATACCGATGATCGAATCTCGGGCAAGTAACATACCGATGACAAAGGGAACAACGTATGTTGTTATGCGGTTTGACCGATAAAGATCTTCATAGAATATGTAGGAACCAATATGAGCATCCAGGTTCCGCTATTGGTTATTGACCGGAGATGAGTCTCGGTCATGTCTACATAGTTCTCGAACTCGTAGGGTCTGCACGCTTAACGTTCGGTGACGATCGGTATTATGAGTTTATGTGTTTTGATGTACCGAAGATAGTTCGCAGTCCCGGATGTGATCACGGACATGACGTGGAGTCTCAAAGTGGTCGAGACATAAAGATTGGTATATTAGACGGCTATATTCGGACACCGGAAGTGTTCCGGGTGGTTTCGAAGAAAACCGGAGTGTCGGAGGGGTTACCAGAACCCCCCGGGGAAGTATTGGGCCTTAGTGGGCCTTAGGGGAGAGAGAGGGCAGCAGCCCAGGAGGTGGCGCGCCCCCTCCCATCGGGAGTCCGAATTGGACTAGGGGAGGGGGCGCGGCCCCTCTTTCCCTCTCCCTCTCCTTCTCCTTCCTTCCCCCTTCCTAGTAGGACTAGGAAAGGATGAATCCTACTCCTACTAGGAGGAGGATTCCTCCTCTCCTTGGGGCGCACCAAGGCCGGCCGGCCTCCCCCCTTGCTCCTTTATATAGGGGGGCGGGGGGGGGGGCACCCTGGGACACACAAGTTGATTGTTCCAAGCCGTGTGCGGTGCCCCCCTCCACCATATTCCACCTCGGTCATATCGTAGCGGTGCTTAGGCGAAGCCCTGCGACGGTAGCTTCATCATCACTGTCATCACGGCGTCGTGCTGACGGAACTCTCCCTCGAAGCTCTACTGGATCTGACTCTTGCATAAGGAATAAGACAAAAGTAAAAGATAGGCCCTTCGCAGTGGGAAGCAGAGGTTTTCATGCGCTTTCATGGTTGGATGCACGAAATCTTAATGCAAAAGAACGTCACTTTATATTGCCACTTGTGATATGGACCTTTATTATGCAGTCCGTCGCTTTTATTTCTTCCACATCACAAGATCGTATAAAGCTTATTTTCTCCACACTAATAAGTCCTACATATTTAGAGAGCAATTTTTATTGCATGCACCGATGAAAACTTACTTGAAGGATCTTACTCAATCCATAGGTAGGTAAGGTGGACTCTCATGGCAAAACTGGGTTTAAGGGTATTCGAAAGCACAAGTAGTATCTCTACTTGGTGCAAAGAATTGGCTAGCATGAGGGAGAAAGCAAGCTCAACATGTTGGATGATCCATGACAATATACTTTATTTCGGATATAAGAAAACATAACCCATTAAGTTGTCTTCCTTGTCCAACATCAACTCTTTAACATGTCATATTTTAATGAGTGCTCACAATCATAAAAGATGTCCAAGATAGTGTATTTATATGTGAAAACCTCTCTTTCTTTATTACTTCCTATTAATTGCAACGATGACCAAAACTGGGTTTGTCAACTCTCAACAACTTTTATTCATTATACTTTTTATATGTGAAGTCATTACTCTCCATAAGATCAATATGATCTCTTTATTCTTTTTATTCTTTCTTTTTCTTTTATTCCCTCAGGATCATAGCAAGATAATCAAGCCCTTGACTCAACACTAATCTTTATTATATATAGCTCACAGACTCGATTACATAGAAGGGATCATAAGGCAAAACTCAAAACTAAATCATACTAAAACTTTATTCTACTAGATAAAGATATTACCAAAAGGATCAAACTAAGAAAAATGGTAAAGATAGAAGTGTGATGGTGATACGATACCGGGGCACCTCCCCCATGCTTGGCAGTTTCCAAGGGGAGTGCCCATACCCATGTGATTATGTCTCTTTTGCTGGTGAAGGAATTGTTGATGATGTAGGCTTGTCGTCCATCTTCCAAGGCATAGGCTCTCCTTCATAGAAGGATGATCGAGTCTCTGGGATCCTTAAATCTGTAGCCAAACTCATCCTCTTGAATCTATATTCATACTCACAGTTTTGGTTTTGCAGGTCATAGATCTGGGCTTGGAGGTGCTCGATTTTCTCGTGAAGCTTGAAGATGGCCTCCCCGATGTCCTTGGTGTCCAGCTTGTGGTTGTTGGTGAATTCTGTGATCATTATGTGATTTGAGTCAAGTCCGCACTCCACCATCTCCTGACATTTGAAAACTTGTTGCTCCATTGCCTCGAGCCTTGTCTCCACGCTTCCGGTTCTCCTTGGTCCCTCAACATCGCGGATGTGCAGCACCCCCTCATGCATCTCAATGGTTTGAGGGTGTTGCAGCACCTCTGCAAGGTAGGGGTTGATGACCTTCTCGAAGAACTTGTCCTTGGGGGCAATTGGAGACGTCATGGCGATCTAGATCTGTCAGAAAAACAGCTCAAAACAAAAACATAGGATATTTGCGTGATACGATGGTCAAAACCTTCGGGAGATTATATAATGATTTTTTACCAACCAAAAGAAGTACCGTGCAAGAAAACGGAGTCTAGAGGGCACACGAGGTGCCCACGAGGCAGGGGGCGCGCCCAGGGGGTAGGGCGCGCCTCCCACCCTCGTGGAAGCCTCGTGTCCTTCCCGGACTACTTCTTATTTTCCTATTTTCTTAAATATTCCAAAACAGAGAAAAATTGCCCTTTGAACTGTTTTGGAGTCGGTTTACTTACCGTACCACGTACCTATTCCTTTTCGGAGTCTGAAACGTTCTATAAAGTGTCTCTTATGTATTCCTCCAAGGTTACGGTTTCAATAACATTAGTTTCAACATTTATAGGATTACCTGAGATATAATGTTTGATTCTTTGACCGTTCACCACCTTCAGAT
Organism: Aegilops tauschii subsp. strangulata; assembly: GCF_002575655.3. NCBI lineage: Eukaryota > Viridiplantae > Streptophyta > Magnoliopsida > Poales > Poaceae > Aegilops > Aegilops tauschii. The sequence goes on from NC_053039.3 coordinate 504,863,487, forward strand.
TTGTGCCTTCGAAATTGTTGATTTTTATGGCACCAGAACGATAGACCTCCTCGATAACGTAAGGATCTTCCCATTTAGAGAGAAGTTTTCCTGCAAAAATTCTTAAACGAGAGTTGTATAGCAACACATAATCACCTATATTAAACTCACGCTTTTGTATCCTTTTGTCATGCCATCTTTTAACCTTTTCCATGAACAGTTTGGCATTCTCATAGGCCTGGGTTCTCCATTCATCAAGTGAGCTAATGTCAAATAGCCTCTTTTCACCGGCAAGTTTGAAATCATAGTTCAGCTCTTGAATAGCCAAATATGCCTTATGTTCTAGTTCAAGAGGTAAGTGACATGCTTTTCCATAAACCATTTTATACGGAGACATACCCATAGGATTTTTATATGCAGTTCTATAGGCCCATAATGCATCATCAAGTTTCTTGGACCAATTCTTTCTAGATCTATTAACAGTCTTTTGCAAAATTAATTTGAGCTCTCTATTACTCAATTCTACTTGACCACTGGACTGCGGGTGATGTGGAGATGCAATTCTATGATTAACATCATACTTGGCAAGCATTTTACGAAAAGCACCATGAATAAAATGTGAACCACCATCAGTCATTAAATATCTAGGGACTCCAAACCGCGGAAAAATGACTTCTTTAAGCATCTTAGTAGAGGTGTTATGATCAGCACTACTAGTTGGAATAACTTCTACCCACTTAGTAACGTAATCAACAACAACTAAAATATGTGTATACCCATTGGAAGAAGGAAACGGTCCCATGTAATCAAAGCCCCAAACATCAAATGGTTCAATAACAAGTGAATAATTCATAGGCATTTCTTGACGTCTACTAATATTACCAATTCTTTGACATTCATCACAAGATAAGACAAACTTACGGGCATCTTTGAAGAGAGTAGGCCAATAAAAACCGGATTGCAATACCTTATGTGCAGTTCTATCTCCAGCGTGGTGTCCTCCATAAGCTTCGGAGTGACACTTGCGTAAGATCTGTTCCTGTTCATGCTCAGGTATACAACGTCTAATAACACCATCTACTCCTTCTTTATAAAGGTGTGGGTCATCCCAGAAGTAATGTCTTAAATCATAGAAAAACTTTTTCTTTTGCTGGTATGTGAAACTAGGTGGTATAAATTTAGCAACAATGTAATTAGCATAATCAGCATACCATGGAGCAGTACGAGAAGCATTTATGATAGCTAATTGTTCATCAGGCAAGCTATCATCAATAGGTAGTGGGTCATCAAGAACATTCTCTAACCTAGACAAGTTGTCTGCAACGGGGTTCTCAGCTCCCTTTCTATCAATAATATGCAAATCAAATTCTTGTAGCAAGAGAACCCATCTAATAAGTCTAGGCTTAGCATCTTTCTTTTCCATAAGGTATTTAATAGCAGCATGATCAGTGTGAATAGTTACTTTAGAATCAACAATATAAGGTCTGAACTTATCACAAGCAAAAACAATTGCTAAAAATTCTTTTTGGTAGTAGCATAATTTCTCTGGGCATTGTCTAGAGTTTTACTAGCATATTGAATAACATTTAATTTCTTATCAACTGTTTGTCCTAGAAAAACACCTACTGCATAATCACTAGCATCACACATAATTTCAAAAGGTAAATTCCAATCAGGTGGCTGAACAATAGGTGCAGAAATCAAAGCTTTCTTAAGTATTTCAAATGCCTCTACACAATCATCATCAAAGACAAAAGTAATATCTTTTTGTAATAGATTAGTCAGGCCGAGAAATTTTTGAGAAGTCCTTAATGAACCTCCTATAAAAACCGGCATGACCCAGAAAACTTCTTATAGCTTTGATGTCCTTAGGACACGGCATCTTTTCAATAGCATCAACATTAGCTTTATCAACTTCAATGCCTCTTTCAGAAATTTTATGCCCCAAGACAATGCCTTCATTAACCATAAAGTGGCACTTCTCCCAATTCAAGACAAGATTAGTTTCTTCACATCTCTGCAAAACTCGATCAAGGTTGCTCAAGCAATCATCAAAAGAGGATCCATAAACGGAGAAATCATCCATGAAAACCTCACAAATCTTTTCACAGAAGTCAGAGAATATAGCCATCATGCATCTTTGAAAGGTAGCAGGTTCATTACATAAACCAAAAGGCATACGTCTATAAGCAAAAGTACCGAAAGGGCAAGTAAAAGTGGTCTTTTCTTGATCCTCAGCTGACACGGGTATTTGAGAAAAACCAGAGTAACCATCTAGAAAGCAAAAATGTGTATGTTTGGATAATCTTTCTAGCATTTGATCAATAAAAGGCAAAGGGTAATGATATTTTTTAGTAGCTTTATTTAATTTGTGGAAATCAATTACCATCCTATAACCTGTAATAATTCTTTGCGGGATCAATTCATATTTATCATTAGGAACGACAGTAATACCTCCCTTCTTAGGGACACAATGGACAGGACTTACCCACTGACAATCAGCAACGGGATAAATTATACCTGCCTCAAGGAGCTTTAATATTTCATTTCTTACCACTTCTTTCATCTTAGGATTTAGCCGTCGTTGGTGATCAATAACTGGTTTGGCGTCTTTCTCCGAATTTATTTTGTGTTGACATAGAGTGGGACTAATGCCCTTAAGATCATCAAGAGTATATCCAATAGCAGCACGGAGCTTCCTCAGAGTTTTCAATAATTTCTTTTCTTCATGCTCTGAAAGGTTAGCACTAATAGTAACAGGATATATCTTCTTTTCATCAAGATAAGCGTAGTTAAGAGTATTAGGTAATGGTTTAAGCTCAAACACTGGGTCACCCCTGGGTGGAGGAGGATCCCCTAGAATTTCAATAGGCAAGTTGTGTTTCAGAATAGGTCCCTGTTTAAAGAATACTTCATATATTTCCCTTCTTTTATTCATAAACGTATTATTTTCATGGTCTAGCAAATATTGTTCTAACGGATCACTAGGAGGCACGGCAATAGAAGCAAGACCAATAATTTCATCTTTACTAGGCAATTCCTCATCACGGGGTTGTCTACTAAATTTAGCAAAATTAAACTCATGAGACATATCACCCAAACCAATAGTAACAACATCCTTTTCGCAGTCTATCCTAGCATTAACAGTGTTCAAGAAGGGTCTACCAAATATAATGGGACAAAAGCTATCTTGTGGGGAACCAAGAACAAGAAAATCAGCAGGATATTTAACCCTCCCACACAAGACGTCAACATCTCTAACAATCCCAATCGGTGAAATAGTATCTCTATTGGCAAGCTTAATGGTAACATCGATATCTTCTATCTCAGCAGGTGCAATATCATGCATGATTTCTTCGTATAAAGAATGAGGTATTGCACTAGCACTAGCACCCATATCACACAAGCCATGATAACAATGATATCCTATTTTAACAGAAATAACAGGCATGCCTACCACACGTCTATGTTTATCTTTAGCACAAGGTTTATCAATTCTAGCAGTCTCATCACAGAATTAAATAACATGCCCATTGATATTATCAGCCAATAGATCTTTAACCATAGCAATTTTAGGTTCAACTTTAACTTGCTCAGGGGGTTTGTGTGTCCTAATATTACTTTTGTTAACTACAGTTGAAGCTTTAGCATGATCCTTTATTCTAACAGGGAAAGGTGGTTTCTCAACATAAGCAGTAGGAACAATAGGATCATTATAATTAAGTGATAGTCTATTCTTCAACTTTAATAGGTGCAACTACATTTACTTCAATGGGAGGATTATATATAAACCACTTATCCTTAGGGAGATCAGCATGAGTGGCAAATGATTTACAGAAAGAAGCTACTATCTCAGAGTCAAGTCCATATTTAGTGCTAAATTCACGGAAACCATCGGTATCCATAAAAGATTTAACACAGTCAAACTTAGGTGTTATACCTGACTCCTTACCTTCATCGAGATCCCAATCTTCAGAGTTGCGTTTAACTCTTTCCAATAAATCCCATTTGAATTCAATAGTCTTCATCATAAAAGAGCCAGTACAAGAAGTATCGAGCATGGAGCGATTATTGAGAGAGAGAGCCGAGCATAAATTTTTTGAATAATCATTTCTCTTGAGAGATCATGATTGGGGCATGAATATAACATTGACTTAAGCCTCCCCCAAGCTTGAGCGATGCTTTCTCCTTCGCGAGGCCAAAAATTATATATATAATTACGATCACGATGAACAAGATGCATAGGATAAAACTTTTGATGAAATTCCAATCTTAATCGTTTGTAGTTCCATGATCCCATATCATCACATAGCCTATACCATGTCAATGCCTCTCCCTTCAAAGATAAAGGGAAAACCTTCTTCTTGATAACATCCTCGGGCATACCTGCAAGCTCAAATAATCCACAAACTTCATCCACATAGATTAAGTGTAAATCGGGATGCAATGTTCCATCTCCTGCAAAAGGATTAGCTAGCAGTTTCTCTATCATACCCGAAGGAATTTCAAAGTGAACATTTTTAGTAGGTTCAGTAGGTTGAGGGGTAGCTAATTGTGGTTCCGGACGAGGTGAAGATTCCCCGAACAAGCCCCTCAAAGGATTATGTTCCATAGTAACAAGTGACAGTAAATTTCAGCACACTATATAAATTTTTCCTTACTAAATTCCACCTATCAAAGGCGCTTCACTCCCCGGCAATGGCGCCAGAAAAGAGTCTTGATGACCCACAAGTGTAGGGGATATATCGTAGTCCTTTCGATAAGTAAGAGTGTCGAACCCAACGAGGAGCAGAAGGAAATGATAAGCGGTTTTCAGTAAGGTATTCTCTGCAAGCACTGAAATTATCGGTAACAGATAGTTTCGTGATAAGGTAATTTATAATGGGTAACAAGTAATGAAAGTAACTAAGGTGCATCAAGATGGCCCAATCCTTTTTGTAGCAAAGGACAAGCCTGGACAAACTCTTATATGAAGGAAAACGCTCCTGAGGACACATGGGAATTATCGTCAAGCTAGTTTTCATCACGCTCATTTGATTCACGTTCGTTACTTTGATAATTTGGTGTGTGGGTGGACCGGTGCTTGGGTGCTGTCCTTTCTTGGACAAGCATCCCACTTATGATTAACCCCTATTGCAAGCATCCGCAACTACAAAAGAAGTATTAAGGTAAACCTAACCATAGCATGAAACATATGGATCCAAATCAGCCCCTTACGAAGCAACTCATAAACTAGGGTTTAAGCTTCTGTCACTCTAGCAACCCATCATCTACTTATTACTTCCCAATGCCTTCCTCTAGGCCCAAACAATGGTGAAGTGTCATGTAGTCGATGTTCACATAATACCACTAGAGGAAAGACAACATACATCTCATCAAAATATCGAATGAATACCAAATTCACATGACTACTTACAGCAAGACTTCTCCCATGTCCTCAGGAACAAACGTAACTACTCACAAATCATATTCATGTTCATAATTAGAGGGGTATTAATATGCATAATGGATCTGAACATATGATCTTCCACCAAATAAACCAACTAGCATCAACTACAAGGAGTAATTAACAGTACTAGCAACCCACAGATACCAATCTGAGGCTTTGGGACAAAGATTGGATACAAGAGATGAACTAGGGTTTGAGAGGAGATGGTGCTGGAGAAGATGTTGATGGAGATTGACCCCCTCTCGAGGATAAGATCGTTGGTGATGACGATGGCGATGATTTCCCCCTCCCGGAGGGAAGTTTCCCCGGCTGAACAGCTCTGCCGGAGCCCTAGATTGGTTCCGCCAAGGATTCGCCTCGTGGCGGCGGAGTTTCTTCCCGAAAGCTTGCTTATGATTTTTTCTCGGATGAAAGACCTCATATAGCAGAAGATGGGTACCGGAGGCCTGCCAGGGGGCCCACGAGGCAGGGGGCGCGCCCCCACCCTCGTGGCCAGGGTGTGGGCCCCCTCTGGTATTTTCTTCGCTCAGTATTTTTTATTAATTCCAAAAATGGCTTCCATGAAGTTTCAAGACTTTTGGAGCTGTGCAGAATAGGTCTCTAATATTTGCTCCTTTTCCAGCCCAGAACTCCAGCTGCCGTCATTCTCCCCCTTCATGTAAACCTTGTAACATAAGAGAGAATAGGCACAAGTATTGTGGCATAATGTGTAATAACAGCCCATAATGCAATAAATATCGATATAAAAGCATGATGCAAAATGGACGTATCAATGATGGATCGGAAAATTGCGCCCAATTGTTAGAAGAAGAAGTCAATAAAATGTTTGACACAAAATATTTGAATGATGAGCATGATTGCAACGTTGTTAGTATGAATTCTTTGAATATCCATGATGCTAATGATATGCAAAGCCATAAGCTTGGGGATGCTATGTTTGATGAAGATGATATTTTTAGGCCCCCAAGATTTGGTGTGCAAATTTGTTATAATGATTGCATGCCTCCTATTTATGATGATTGTGATGATGAAAGTGGATTTGGAGAGGTCATGACTTTATTTAGTGATGAATCCACCATTTTGGATGAGGCTTCAGTTGACTATGATAACAAAGTTGCTATCTATGATGATTATGGTGATGACATGTATGCTATAAAGAACAATGATAACCATGAAACTTGTCATCATGATTTTAATTTTCACTCTCATGATAGTTATTTTGTTGAGTTTGCTCCCACTACTATTGATGAGAAGAAATTTGCTGATGTGGAGAGTAATAAGTTTTGTATGCTTTTGTGTCATGAAAGGAATGCTTTATGTGATGGTTATATTGTTGAATTCATTCATGATGCTACTGGAAATTATTATGAGAGAGGAACATATGCTTGTAGGAATTGCAATAATATCAAGTTTCCTCTCTATGTGTTGAAAATCTTGAAGTTTTGCTTGTTTTGCCTTCCTATGCTAGTTGATTCTTATTCCCATAAATTGTTTGCTCACAAAATCCCTATGCATAGGAAGTGGGTTAGGCTTAAATGTGCTTGCCATGTGTTTCATGATGCTCCCATTGTGTTTCAGTTCTTTACTTTTATGTGAGCATCATTAAAATCATCATGCCTAGCTAAAAGGCTTAAAAGAAAAGCGCCTGTTGGGAGACAACCCAACATTTACCCCTACTTTTTTTGTGTGTTCACATGATTAGGCTACTGTAGTATTCATGTTTTATAGCCTTTTCTTCAATAAAGTACCAAGTAAAGCCTTTGGGATAGCGTGGATGATAGTTGACTTGACTTTGTCAAAAAACAGAAACTTTTGCGCTCAGTCCAGGAAATTTGAAAATTCACTGGAATGTGCTTTTGATCTAAATTTGTTACAGGTGTTAGCTATACAAATTCTCTACGCTGTCCTAATTTTTCAGAATTTTTGGAGTAGCAGAAGTATGGTTGGAGTACAGATTGCTACAGACTGTTCTGTTTTTGACTGATTCTATTTTCAATGCATAGTTTGCTTGTTTTCTAGTTTCTATGGCTTATATTGCTCAATGTAAATTGTAGAAATGATATGCTACATTAGGAATTGTGTGGAAACAATTATGAATCTTGTCTTTTACAGTACCAAAGTGAAATGGTTTGCTCTTTATAATACTAACTTATCTCACGAAGTTTCGTTAAGTTTTGTGTGATTGAAGTTTTCGAGTTTTGGGTGAGATGTCGATATGAGGAGAATAAGGAGTGACAAGACCCTAAGCTTGGGGATGCCCAAGGCACCCCAAGGTAATATTCAAGGAAGATCCAAGCAACTAAGCTTGGGGATGCCCCGGAAGGCATCCCCTCTTTCGTCTTCAACATTATCGGTAACCTCACTTGGAGCTATGTTTTCATTCGTCATGTGATATGAGTTTTACTTGGAGCATCATTTTATTTTGTTAGGATTTGCTTGCTGTTATTTAGAATATTTATTTATTTTGCATATTTTTTGAAATAAAAATGCCAAGGATAGCCTTTACCATGCTTATTTTGCAAGTCTATGTGTTGCTATTTCAAAACAGAAAGTCTATTGATGTTGCAAAAATTCCCGAGAAAAGTCAGAATGTGATAAAATGTTGAAACTTTTTGCACAACAAGCTCTGATTAATTTTCTACATTGTGGTAAATTTTCATAATTTTTGGAGTTAAATAAGTATTGATACTCTTGCATTCTTTACAGACTGTACTGTTTTGGCAGATTGCTGTTGTGTTTGCATTGTTTGCATATGTTTGCTTGTTTAATGATTCTATTTGAGGATAGGAGTATTAAATATGCAGAGGCATTTAGTATTCAATGTTGGATAATAATTTTAGTGACTTGCTACATTATAGAATGATAAGGTTTTTGCATTGGTTTATACTAACTTATCTCATGAGTTCTTGTTGAGTTTTGTGTGGATGAAGTTTTTAAGATTTAGGGAAACCGTGATATAAAAGGAATTAAGGGCTTGTTTGGGACTGCTCCGCTTCTTCAAAATCAGTTTCGCTCCAATAAATTCACTTTGGAGCAGTTTCAAGCAGAAGTTGTAGCACTACCAAAGATAATGTTTGGCTTCCATCTAGCTCCAGCTTCAAGAATGTGAAATTTGGTGGAAAGGATCTATTTAATTGGTTGAGGGCGAAGAAACGAAGGGGTATCCACTTACTGGTGGCAGTGGTGGGAAATTTCCACCCAACTCCAGCTTCTAGAGTTTTTTGAAGCACCCCCTGAGGAGCTTCATAAAAAACTAGGAGCTATACCCTAGATTCTAGTTTTTTGCGGAGCAGCATATCATGGAGCTGCCCCTGTTTGGCTTGTGTTTTTCGGAGCAGAGTTGAATTTTAAAGAGCAGAGCAGTCCCAAACAGGCCCTAAGAGACACAAAAGCTCAAGCTTGGGGATGCCCAAGGCATCCCAAGATAATATTTCAAGAAGTCTCAAGCATCTAAGCTTAGGGATGCCCCGGTAGGCATCCCACCTTTCTTCATCAACACTTATCGGTTAGTATCAGTTGATCCTAAGTTTTTGCTTCTTCACATGATTTGTGCTATTCGTGGAATGTCATTTTTTTTGCTTGCTGTTTTAATAAAATACTTAAATCTGAAAGTTTTTAAATAAGAGAGAGTCCACAATTAGCTACCTATTTACATAACTACTCGCTTGATCTTCACTTATATCTTTTTGGAGTAGCTTGTAATTTACTCTTGTGCTTCACTTATATCCTATGAGTAAATTGTTGGATGAATTGAATATCATGAAGTTGAAATTATAGCATGCCTAGTGGTACCTTCACATTGGGTTTAGAAAGTGAAATCTTTTGAAGCTTGACAATCACAATATTGATCATACAAGCAATTCATGAATGATTAGTAGAAGGAAGAGAACTTTCACGTGCAAATACACTATCTTGGAAATCTTTTGCGATTGTGATCCCCCATCAAAATATTATATGCCAATTTTTTTGACATTGGACAAGGAAGACAACGTAATAATTTATGTTTGTTCATATTCATATAGAAGTTATACTGTCATAGATCCTTCAACATGTGGTGCTTGCCCCCCATCTTTGCTAGCCAAAAATTCCGCACCAACTAGAGATACTACTTGTGCATCCAAAAACCCTTAACCCAAATCTTATTTTCAAGAATCCACCATACCTACCTAAGGATTGAGCAAGATCCTTCATGTAAGTTGTCATCGGTGCAATAAGGCAATAAAAATTGCTTCTAAAAGTGTTAGATCATTTAGTGTAAGAGAAAATTGAGTGTTGTACGAACTTGTGATGGCAAAAAGTAAAAGCGATAGACTGCATAATAAAGGTTGCTATCACAAGGAGCAATACAACGTGACGTTCTTTTGCACTAAGGGGTTGATCATACAAACAAAAAGCGCATGGCAACCTCTGCTTCCCTCTGCGAAGGGCCTACCTTTTACTTTTATGTATTTACTTTCATGCAAGAGTCAAAGTTTTTCTCTCTATTCCTTTTTATTTTTCTCTTTTGGCAAGCATCATGTGGTGAGGAAAGATCTAGGCACATATATCCAGTTGGATATGGGTAGCACGAGTTATTATTGTTGACATCACCCTTGAGGTGAATACGTTGGGAGGCGAAATTATAAGCCCCTATCTTTCTATGTGTCCGGTTGAAATGTTTTGCTCATGTGTATGCGGTGAGTGTTAGCAATCATAGAAGACTATATGATGGTTGAGTATGTGGAGCTCTTACTTAAACTCCGTTGAATAAGTTGAATTACAATTTCTTGGTGACTGAGAACATAGGTTGTTGAGTTTCAAGAGAATTCATTGTTTGAACCTTAACATGTGAATTGGTTGCTACTTTGTCATGATGAGTTTATGAGAAAGAGTTGTTGTTATGATGCTAGGGAAAGTGATTGAAATTATCATTGATCAAACTTGTGCACTTTGCTAGCATTCACACTTCATAAATTATTTCTTTTATCATTTACCTACTCGAGAACGAGTAGGAATTAAGCTTGGGGATGCTGATACGTCTCCCACGTATCTATAATTTATGAAGTATTCATGTTGTTTTATTCTCATTCTTAGATGTTTTACAATCATTTTATAGCAATTTTATATCATTTTTTGGGACTAACCTATTGACCCAGTGCCCAGTGCCAGTTGTTGTTTTTTGCTTGTTTTTTACATCGCAGGAAATCAATATCAAACGGAGTCCAAACACCGCGAAACTTTTTGTGGATTTTTTATGGACCAGAAGACTCCCGATGGGCCAGAGCAGCACCTGGGGGGTGCCCCGAGGGGGGTACAACCAACCAGGACGCACCTGGGGGCCTAGGCGCGCCTAGGTGGGTTGTGCCCACCTCGGTGGCCTCCCGCACCCCCTCTTTGCCCTATAAAATCCCAAATATTCCAAAAACCCTTGGGGTAAAGCTAGATTAGAAATTCCGCCACCGCAATGCTCTGTAGCCACCGTAAACCAATCTAGACCCCGTTCCGGCACCCTGACGGATGGGGGAATCATCACCGGTGGCCATCTTCATCATCCCAGCGGCCACCATGATGAGGAGGGAGTAGTCCACCCTCGGGGTTGAGGGTTTGTACCAGTAGCTATGTGTTTAATCTCTCTCTCTCTCTCTCTCTCTCTCTCGTGTTCTTGAGATGTCACAAGCTTGATGTATCGCGGGCTTTGTTAATATAGTTGGATATTTTGGTGTTTTCCCCTCTCTATCTTGTTGTGATGAATTGAGTTTTCCCTTTGAGATTTCGTTTTATCGGATTGAATACTTTTATGGATTTGAGAGCACTTGAATATGTCTTGCATATGAATACTCATGGTGACAATGGGGTATCATATTGATTTACTTGATATATGCTTTGGTACTCAACTCGCGGATTCCCGAGGTGACATTGGGGTAATCTACACGTAGGGGTTGATGCGCGTTCTTGTCTTTGTTTCTCCAGTAGAAATCATGGGGCACTCTTTGAGGTTCTTTCTGTTGGATTGAGTATTATGAATCTGAAATTATTTGGTGTTATTTTAGTAGGAACTCTTGGATAGATCGATCGAAAAGAATAGCTTCGAGGTGGTTTCATACCCTACAAACGATTTCTTCGTATGTTCTCCGATAGATAGGAACTTTGGAGTGATTCTTCGTTGCACGTTGAGGGATGGTTATATGATCCAATTATATTAGCATTGTTGAGAGATTGCACTAGCGAAAGTACGAACCCTAGGCCTCATTTTCAAGCATTGTAATACCGTTTTTGTGACCGTTTACTATTTGCTACCTTGCCGTTTTATTTATTCAGATTATAAAAATATATTTCTACCATCCATATTATACTTTTATTACCATCTCTTCGCCGAACTAGTGCACCTATACAATTTTCCATTGTATTGGGTGTGTTGGGGACACAAGAGACTTTTTATTATTTGGTTGCAGGGTTGTTTGAGACAGACCATCTTCATCATACACCTCCCACGGATTGATAAACCTTAGGTCATCCACTTGAGGGAAAATTGCTACTGTCCTACAAAACTCTGCGCTTCGAGGCCCAACACGTGTCTACGAGAATAAAGTTGCGTAGTAGACATCATACCCCTACCGGTACTTCAAAGAAAGATAGGAGGAACATCGGCAAACTCGTCAAAACCGAGTTAATCAACACCAACCGTCCTCCGTAGGACATTAGCTTGCCCTTCCAACAGCTTCATTTTTTCGAATCTATCTTCTATACATTTCCATTCTTTGTTCGTTAACCGTCTATGGTGAATTGGGATCCCTAGATAACTGAAAGGTAAGGATCCCATTTCACAACTGAACAAGTTTCTGTAATCGTCTTGTTCTTCTTTAGCTCTCCCAAAGCATGATGAGAGTATCAAATTTTCCATACTCCCTCCTTCCATCTATATAGGGTCTAATGCGTTAGCTAACTTTGACCAAGTGTTAAAGCAATAATATATGACATGCAAGTTACACAAAGCATACCGTCAACTACGTATGTGAAAGGAGCTTCCAATGATATAATTTTCACATTATACATCTCATGTATTATTAATGTTATCAATAGTCAAAGACGGTCTTGAAAAATGCATTAGGCCCTATATAGATGGAAGGAGGGAGTACGATTTTTTTCTCCACTACTTCGTTATCCCCTTGGTTCATTACAGCAAGAGCATTAATGCAGCCAGGAAGTTGCATCAAAGGTATTTTGACCAACGAGAGTTTACATCGATCTCTGTATAATGAAACACAAACGGCTAATAAAAAATGCTTATTATGAAAACATGATGAATTAGTAGAGAATAAAATGAGAGACGGTCTTTCTTTTTATCAAAAGAAGGGGATATGCCTTGGATTTCATCAAAGCAAGAAATCTGCCATTGCCGTAAACAAAAGCCCAACTTTTCTTTTATAATAACTATTTCCCTATATAAACAATGGACGCGACTAACTTCCAGTCAACTGGAAGTTAGCGACAGGTGCGGACGATCACACATGCATGCGAGCTTACTAGCTAGCTAATTCCGTGCGTGGTGGTGGAGGAAATCACATGCAGCCAGCCTTGATTAATGATTCTATGCATGCAAACTAAAAGACAAAGCAGACGATGTCAGCAAAGATTCTCCATATTTCGAAACTTCAAAATGTTTTGTAGCTCAAACCGTTGGTCCAATTGAAAAACTGTTTTCACATAGAAGATTCGTCGCGACGAGACCTCCGAAACTAGATCTCATGTTGGTATGTTTCGATGACTTTTTTCGGGTGAAAAGTTATCAGACTTAGGCTAAATAAGTTATCACCTATGTGGTACACCAGTTACCATCATGTTTACATCGAAATTACCGGGGCATAAAAATGACTCCTCCAACATTCTTTCCATATGCAAAAACAGTAAAGCACAGGAAACCTGATGTCATTGTAAATTCTCGCTATTTCAGAGATGTAAAATGTTTTATAGCTCAAACTGTCGTTTTGGATTGAAAAATCGTTTTCACATAAAAAATCCACCCCGATGAGAGCTTCAAAACCAGATCTCATGTTGACATGTTTTGATCACCTTTTTGGTCAAAAGTTACTGTAAAGTTATCAGTTATGTTATATGTATATTAACATGTTATTTATACAGAAGTGATTGAAGATGTGTTTTCAACGACTTCTTTCCCTTGGGTCAAATTTACCGTGGTATTTATACCTAAGCTATCAGCTCTGGATGCATAAATTATCGTGCTATTTGCATAGAAGTAACCGGGGTATGTTTCAATAACTTTTTATTCGGGTCTAAAGTTACCGTGTTGTTTATACCTAAGTTATCAGGTCTATGATGTGCGAGTTACCACGATATTGACAAAAAAGTTACCGGAGGTATATTTCATCAACAACCCTCCCCCACCCCTCATCACCGTCGCCAAAGTTACCAGGACTAGGGCACATAAGTTATCAGGTCTGCGATGTGTCAGTTATCATGTTATTCACACAAGAAGTTACCAAGGGTACATTTCATCAACCACCTCCCCCCCCCCAGTCACCAAATTTACCAAACACTAGGGTACATTAGTTATCAGGTCTATGATGTGTGAGTTATTGTGCTATTCACATAAAAGTTATCGGGGGTATATTTCATCAACCCTCCCTTGCGAAAAGTACCAGGACCGGGGTGCATAAGTTAGCGGGTCTCCGGTGTGTGAGTTACCATGCTATTCACACGAAAGTTACCGGGGGATACTTGATCATCCCCCCCAACACACACCCGCCAAAGTTATCAGGTCTATGATGTGTGAGTTACCATGATATTGACAAAAAAGTTACCATAGGTATATTTCATCAACAACCCTCCCCTACCACTCACCACCGTCGCCAAAGTTACCAGGACCGGGGCACATAAGTTATCAGGTCTGCGATGTGTGAGTTATCATGTTATTCACACAAAAAGTAACCAAGGGTATATTTCATCAACAACCCTCCCCCACCCGGTCACCAAATCAACCACCCCTATAAAAGCACGAGAGGGCAGATCCAACTAAGCATATTAGCCGTCTAATCAATGATCTAAGGGCCTAAAGTCTCCATTAACGAGAACTATCGTTAACAAAATCTCTCCCTCGCTAACGAAACCCGGTACCCCGCTACCGCTTCGTCAGTTCGTCTCTCTCGCCACCCGCACGCCCCTTCTCGCCAACCGCTCGACCCTGCCGCCGCCGCTTCTCGCCAACTCGACCCCGCCACCACACCTTCTCACCGCACTCGACCCCTTCTCGCCAGCCGCTCGGCCCCGCCGCCGTCCCTTCACGCCCCCGACATCCTCCACTTTTCTGGGACTGACATGGCGCCGTGAGCAGAGGCTGCAACACGCCCCCGACCGACGTCTGCGACCGAGCGGCACCTCCGCCACAGGGGGGCTGGGCAGTGGCAGCACGCCCCCGACTGACCGACGCCTCGGCCTAGGACTACCGGCGCTGCACTACGCTCGGGGACTCAAGACGGCAGGAGCTACCAATCCGTCCGCAAGATCGGGAGGAGATTGATTGCGGTCGCTTAGGCATGGTCCGCCGCTGCACGTCCCTGTTGGGGATCGTAGCAGAATTTTAAAATTTCCTACGCATCACCAAGATCCATCTATGGAGTATACTAGCAACGAGGGGAAAGGAGTGCATCTACATACCCTTGTAGATCGCGAGCGGAAGCGTTCAAGTGAACGGGGTTGATGGAGTCGTACTCGCCGTGATCCAAATCACCGATGACCGAGTGCCGAACGGACGGCACCTCCGCGTTCAACACACGTACGGAGCAGCGACGTCTCCTCCTTCTTGATCCAGCAAGGGGGAAGGAGAGGTTGATGGAGATCCAGCAGCACGACGGCGTGGTGGTGGAAGTAGCGGGGATCTCGGCAGGGCTTCGCCAAGCTTCTACGAGAGGGAGAGGTGTTGCAGGGGGAGAGGGAGGCGCCAGGGGCTGTGGTACTGCTGCCCTCCCTCCCCCCCCCACTATTTATAGGCCCCCTGGGAGGGGGGGGCGCCGGCCCTGGATCCCATCTACAAGGGGGGGGCGGCGGCCAGGGGGAAACTTACCCCCCAAGTCAGGTGGGGCGCCCCCCACCCCCAAGGTTTCCAACCCTAGGCGCAGGGGGAGGCCCATGGGGGGGCGCCCCAGCCCACTAGGGGCTGGTTCCCTTCCCACTTCAGCCCATGGGGCCCTCCGGGATAGGTGGCCCCACCCGGTGGACCCCCGGGACCCTTCCGGTGGTCCTGGTACAATACCGGTGACCCCCAAAACTTTCCCGGTGGCCGAAACTTGACTTCCTATATATAATTCCTCACCTCCGGACCATTCCAAAACTCCTCGTGACGTCCGGGATATCATCCGGGACTCCGAACAACTTTCGGGTTTCCGCATACTAATATCTCTACAACCCTAGCGTCACCGAACCTTAAGTGTGTAGGCCCTACGGGTTCGGGAGACATGCAGACATGACCGAGACGTCTCTCCGGTCAATAACCAACAGCGGGATCTGGATACCCATGTTGGCTCCCACATGTTCCACGATGATCTCATCGGATGAACCATGACGTCGAGGATTCAATCAATCCCGTATACAATTCCCTTTGTCAATCGGTATGTTACTTGCCCGAGATTCGATCGTCGGTATCCCAATACCCTGTTCAATCTCGTTACCGGCAAGTCACTTTACTCGTACCGTAATGCATGATCCCGTGGCTAACTCCTTAGTCACATTGAGCTCATTATGATGATGCATTACCGAGTGGGCCCAGAGATACCTCTCCGTCATACGGAGTGACAAATCCCAGTCTCGATCCGTGCCAACCCAACAGACACTTTCGGAGATACCCGTAGTGCACCTTTATAGTCACCCAGTTACGTTGTGACGTTTGGCACACTCAAAGCACTCCTACGGTATCCGGGAGTTGCACGATCTCATGGTCTAAGGAAATGATACTTGACATTGGAAAAGCTCTAGCAAACGAACTACACGATCTTTTGTGCTATGCTTAGGATTGGGTCTTGTCCATCACATCATTCTCCTAATGATGTGATCCCGTTATCAATGACATCCAATGTCCATAGTCAGGAAACCATGGCTATCCGTTGATCAACGAGCTAGTCAACTAGAGGCTTACTAGGGACACGTTGTGGTCTATGTATTCACACATGTATTACGATTTCCGGATAACACAATTATAGCATGAACAATAGACAATTATCATGAACAAAGAAATATAATAATAACCATTTATTATTGCCTCTAGGGCATATTTCCAACAGTCCCGCTCCACCGGGACCACGAAGCCGTCAAGTCGGCTGACCGGTCTCGCCTTGCCAACGACCTGGACCGCGGCCTGGCCGGGCTGGAGCCCCGTCATTCAGGTGCACGCAGTATACGAGGATGCACATGATGATAGACCTCTGCGCCGGGCCGGACATGCTCGACAGGGTCCGCCTCCGCCACGAGCGCCCGTCCCAGAGCCCCATGATGCCGCCGAGGCCCTCGAGATCTTCAACGGCCACGGCTACACTGCCAGCATTGTGGCCACCACAATAACAAGAGGAGGCAAGCAAGTCCTTAGGGAAACTCCAATGTCATGCATCAAAATGCCCGTAAATGTTTGGATAACGCGGTCTGGATATTTTAGTCATCCAACGTCACGCACAAAACGTTTGCGACGCGGTTTGTGCATTTGAAATCCCACAAACCGGAAGCAAAGTTGAAGGAGGTTTGCGGGCGTCTGGACCTCCTCCACGTAGGCCTTCGCAATCCTCAGCCCACACAAAAAATCCACATGTAGCCCCGATTTCACTCCGTCCCTCCCCTTTGCTGTGTATTGCTATGTATCCGTGTAGTCCAAGGCCAGCATTGCCGTTGTAACACCCACTCCAACGCCCATGCGTTGTCGAACCTCCTCCGCTCCACCCAGAGGACAGTCCCACTGAAAGGATGTCAAGAGGGCATTTGGAGCGCTCCAAGCCCGTTTTGCGGTTATTCAAGGATCTGCAAAACTATGAGATGCAGAGACGTTGTGGAAGGTGATGACACGTTTGTGATCATGCACAACATAATTGTGGAGGATGAGGGTGATGGAGTTCGTCACTGTCTGATGAGCACATGGGTGATCTTATTCACATTTCAGAGTGGAATCCGGGGACGTTTAAGGATTGTATCCAAATGCATCGACGGATTCGTCAACGAGCAACTCACCAATGATCTTGAGCATTTTTGGAACATTTGAGGGAAGAACTAAAAAATTATATCTTGAATAAGTTGAATTTAATTGTGAATTTTTTTATTAACTCAAGAATGATCTTGAGCATACAAACCCGCCGAACAACAAACATATAACAAATTTAAGACAAGATTGTCTAGATACCAAGGTAATATGTCTCGGTAAGTTGGAATTCAAATTTAAATTATTTTATTAAAACAATCATGTTCGCATTGTAATATATATTTAATTTATTGTATGGACGAAGATGCCAGTTATCTTTAATTATTTTGAGTGCTTTGAATATAAGAAAATAAATAGTGAAGTATATTTGATGCATCCGGCTGGATTGCCGCCCCCTTATCCGGTGGGGAGCAACTAGTATAGAATCTGAGCTTCATGTGAAAGAATAGAAAAACGAAATGTGAGCCATTGGATGGGAGATGAATGGCACAGATTATAGTGGAGGGGACTGCTCCCACTTAAGTGTACATTTCACGAATGACCCCCTAGAAATAGATAGATATAAAGCACCACTTTTATAGTAACAACCTCATGTCTCTCATTCATTTCCAAATCGGCAGAATGTTGATGGCAACTCTTTCAAGTGTGTCAATATTTGCTTATATGTGAAAATTAAGCCATCCCCTTGACGCACAACTAAATATGTATATGTCAAACTGGATCGAACTAATATTTTATACGAGTTATGCAGCATAAAACTAAAGTTAACATTAAGCTTATCTGGCTATACGCACCCAGCAAGGTATTCCATTTCTGGGTCGTCTTTGAGCCACATACATGCATTTTAAGGGATACATAATATGAGATGATTATTTTTATTACATGACCAGCAAAACTGAATATTAAGTACTAAAATGATCAACCGCTCAGCGAGCATTTGCTATTAAAAATTGCACTAGCTTTACTATCTTGATTGTACTGACATAATATTAGTCAGTTGACGTTTGGCTCCAGTTATAATGCTTGTCGCTCATCAAGCTTCATTTGCAGGGAGAGATAACACCAAAAGAATATGATTCAGTTGAGCACACGTCTGTGTTGGTGTATTATGTTCAACAAAGGAACTAAAATTATCTTGCACACAAATGAGTTTCACCCTTGCAGTCGTAGACTTCTTCTGTCCATATGTACTCGAGATGCTTATGGTGTCAGAGCATCACCCATCTACAAATACATGAACAATTTTATAGTTTACATCACAAGGCAAGAAACTGGAAATAATTATATTCTTTTGCGGGCTAAAAGTACTCAGAGCTTACATATAAAAAAGACTGATGGGCACACTCAAGAGTGTACACAAGCATAAAAAATACAAACTTATAACACAACTTAGCCTGCAAATAGCCCTTTTTTAGGGGCATCCTGCAAATAGCCGTACAAAAGAACTGAGATGAAAAATTATTTCCGGTGTCAAAGAAACCTACCTTTGACCATGATTCAGCTTCAAAGTGTAGCATTGATGCTGCTCTTTGCTCCCTTAATTCTGGATTCCAGTATGCAAGGCGAAAGACTTCAACGAGCACCACTACTAGAGAGAAGAACGTACCAGAACAATGTTGCACTCATTTAGTATTCATATGTACCGAGTATAGAATGGCATTTACAGCAGAATACTAGCAATGAGCACTTAAAACAGAATACTACAAAAATACAAACATTTCGGGACTGCTTTGGGGCCAAAATTTGGCATGAGACTAAAACTTGGCTCTTGATTGGGTGAATACCAAGCATGAGCCCCTCTCTATAATTTGCCAAATATTGGCAACTTTTGATAGTGCCAAAATTGGCATAGATAATCTTAGTCTCAAACATTCATGCCAATTCAAGACTAGGGCCACAACTTGATTCAGCATGTAAAGAAAGCAGCTACGCAAAGCAGAAAAGAAACCATTGTTTTCTAAATCAACTTCGGAAATATGTTGCGATGCATATTATTTGCTATTTTCAGTTATTCACAAGAATCTCAGGACCAAGTGAAACAACTTCTCAGCCCATACCTGCTGTGCTCGCCCCTTATATGTATACAACCAAATTTCTGAATCTTTGGTTCGAAATTAGCTGAATCTCCTGTTTGTGGACACAGAAGCTTTATAGCCATCACCTGAAACAAAAAAAAGTTTAAGGAGATTCTCCCCTTATCACATTACACTAATTAATCATGTGTCTTGTATGCACTAAATAAGTGAAGGGTTCACTCTCCCCACTAAACCAGTCAAACACCTTGTGATGCACTACTTTATAATAGAAATAACACAACCTTAGCATGTCTCAGAATCGATGTAACCAAAGCATCAACAGATTAACGATCTACAAGCTAAAACATGGCATCAATTTGACCTCAGATTCAGATTTAATTGGTTCTCGTATTAATCTAGGAACTATGTAAATAGCACGAGTCATCCAAAGCAGTCTAAATCACATGCCCATATATAACGATAATACTGCATGTAATGGCCGTCACCGTGTAATCTCATTGTTATTTCAGTGATTTCGGATGGTACACATTGGTGCCATGTGTGCAATTGCTCTGATTTAGTGTCTTCATCAACCGCCTCATTAAGGCCCAACCTTCCTGTAGATCCCTCATCTGCCATAGCAGATCTTTGACGAATGTGCACACAGAAATCTATGTGAGAGAGGAGGAAGTGGAAGCATCGGAGTATACCTTTATGCTGGGCGTGAGAGGCGAAGGAGGAGCCCACCACCGGCTTGCCGCCGGCGACCTAGGATCTTAAGAGGGGGCGGAGGCACGGATCACGCCGACGAGCCGCTCCAAGGGCATGAGAGGGGAAGGAGGTGAGTAGCCCACCATCGGCTTGCCTTAGGAGAGCTACTGTTGTTGCCGGAGATGGGTAAGATGCGGATCTGAGCTGCCGCTACTCCCCCGCTACTGTCCGCAAGCGGGCGGGAGATGGGCGACGGGGAGGGTGACTCGTGGTCGCGTTTGGAGGAGGATATCGGGAGAAAATTGACAAGAATCGAGGGTCCTTATTGCTAACTGTGCACATAGATCCCACCACCAAAATCTGTACCATCCCTCTCAATGCTCACGGCCCATATCATTTTTTCTATTTTTTCACCTGAAGCTCTTCTTCTATTCTAGTCGTCCCCTATCCAGTGTCTTTTGAGGTTCTGTTTTGATGTACGCTGGGTGGAGTTGCCCTTAGTTGTTTGTTTAAAAGAAGACGATGGGTGATGTAAAAAAGAGGAAGACGATGGGTGTTGTTTGTTTAAAAAAAGACGATGGGTGATGTAAAAAAGAGGAAGACGATGGGTATCTGTCTAGAACTCAATCGAGTGACGTCAGCGTGTTTCGGCACGGCTGGATGCTACAAATGGTGGCAAAAACTGTTACGATGGTACTGCAAGCATAAATGCTACAACCATTCTAATTAAAATGCTAAATCGTCAATGAAGGATGTTGCGTCACATGACGTGCTACAACCGATGAGGGATAACCTGAAATGACCGTCAATGTTGCAACCGGTTAGATGATGTGCTACAACCAGCAAGAAGGAATGTTACGAACGATGGTGATCAACTGTGAATGGTGATCAACTGTGACTTGGTTAAATGGTTAAATCTCAGTCAGCTGATTTTTAATAGGCTTGTTATTTTGCTGGCCTTATTTTCTCATTTTAAGCTTACTTCTCTTTCCAAAGCGATCTTAATTTTAGAAGGAACGTCCTAACTAAAGATAAAAATGGCATGGATTCCTTGAACAGCCACAAGGGCCTATTTTCTCATATATTTTTTTGCAACATGAAGCCAGAGCACACAAACATAACAAACACAACGCACGCTGTATACAGAGAAGTGTCCCTGACACGGATGCGATCAGAGACAACTTCTCGTTCAGCTTCATCTTATTATTGAACAAAAAGATCACGTGGAAGTGGAAGGCTTTGACGCGTAGCTATGCAAAGGAAGCAGTCAAGCAGCCAGCCGGAGCCGGCAGCTCAGTGCTGTCCCGGCAGCTTCTCCTTGATCTTGTCCATGATTCCCTTCTTCTCGCCGGTGCCGGTGCCAGTGCCGGCGCCGGCCATCCCTGCGTGGCCTTGCTGCCCGTAGGCTCCACCAGTTCCAGTCCCCGGCCCGTAGGCTCCTCCAGTCCCCGTACCAGTCGCCATGTGCTGCTGGTTGTCCTTGTTGCCGCCGGGGAGCTTCTCCTTGATCTTCTCTTTCATGCCCTTCTTCCTCCTCCCGCCCATGCCGTCGTCCTCGGAAGACTGCACAACAGCCACGGAAATGAACATCTAAACATACTGAAGCACATGAATATGGACATGTGTGTGTCGACAGAGTATCATACCGAGCTTGAGCTGGAGCTGCCGGAGCGATGCAGTATCCCACCGGTCTTGTGCTCCCCCCTGCGGGCCTGGAACTGCCCGCCGGTGCCAGGAGCGGCGTGCGCTCCCCCCACGCCGCCGGCCAGCGGGAACGGGTTGCCGTACTCGTCCACGCGGTTGGCGGGGTTGTCGTGCTGCCCTTGGAACTCCATCCTTTGCGTCTTCCTAAACCGGACTTGGTTTGGTTGTGAGTTGTGGCTTTAGCTTTTGGTCTTTGGCTCTGACAGAAAGCTCGTGAGTCGTTGTGTGCAGAGAAGTCGATTGCCGGGTTGGTATTTATACCGTAGCGACAGGCCGGGGTCGCAAAGGGATTTGGCAGGCCAGGTGGCTACCGCAGGGGGTACGTGTGCACTGCACGCATGGTGACTCGGAAGGCGCAAGTAGTCGCGGCGGACACGGGATAGCCTGGGCGTGTGCACGCGTCGCACTGCTGAACGTGTCGGTGGCGCCACGTACGCATTCGACTGTTCTGGAAAGGTGACTTGACAGATTGGCTCGTCGTTCTATTTTGATGTTACAGTTTATTATCACAGGACGGTGAGTTTGAATATGAACAAAAAAGCTACCGGACGGTGCGCTATGTTCCGCTGCTCCATTGGTTCTTCTTGAGGAAAACATCAAGTTTTTTTACATGATGAAAGTATCAAATTTTCCATACTCTCTCCTTCTATCTATATATAGGGTCTAATGTGTTTTTTGAGGCTAATTTTGACCAAGTGTTAGAGCAATAATATATGACATGCAAGTTACACAAAGCATACCGTCAACTTCGTACGTGAAAAGAGCTTCCAATAATATAATTTTCACATTATACATCTCATGTATTATTAATCTTATTAATAGTCAAAGGCGATCTTGAAAAACGCATTAGGTCCTATTTAAACCTATAAGGTTCCGGAGGCACTCGGCCTCACAGAGCTCCTTTGATTTTGTCGCTCGTTGGCCGTGGGATGCTGGTCAAAGTGGTCTCCAACGTGCTGCTTGGCATTGGATCTTGGCTACGTCGTTGCTGCATCGTCGCGTTCTGGTTTGACAGGGCAGTAAAAACGCAGAGGCGAATAACCTGTGGGCTCATGGTGTGTAGCGATTGGCTGGGTCAGCGGATTCTGTGTGTTCGCGCGGCCTCTCCTCACGCGCCGCGTGCGCGTGCGCGTCGCTGCTTTGGCTGCTTTTCCCGCTCGCTGCTTTGGCTGGTTGGTTGCTCCCGCTGCGGGTGGGCCTGCTTTGGGGCTGGTCCCACGCGTCGGTGTCCCACTGTGGGTTGTTTCGTGTGCGTGTGGCGTTTCTTGTTTGGACTGGCTCGGGTGGGTCACGCGTCGCGTCACGTCGTGCGTATGGAGAGAGGGGTGTCTATCCTGGCCACACCGCGTCGCATTTTGCATCGTACGGACGCTTTTTTTCTTGGAGTCATCTACTACCGTTGCTCCCCGTTTCTTCCACTGTTTGGTGGCCCATGTTTAGCTCTGGTCCCGCGTGTCAGCGGGGTCCGTCCGGTTTGGAACGCACGGCCTCCTCGCTACTTCTCTTGTTGTTTCGAGAGAGGCTGGGCTGACTGAATGTCTGATGCATGTGCACGTCGAGCCCTGGCTAACCGATGCATTGTGCGCGCGTCGTGCGTGCCTCACCTCCATTTGCGGTTGGAGAAAGATGGACTGGAAAATATCTTGCGAGCCGCCTCCAGTTTCACTCCCCCTCCCTCCAATCTCCCTTGACCTACTACCGCCGCCGCCGCCTCTCGGTTTCTGATGCTGGAGCTCCGACTGTACGACGAAGATCACCGCGTTGCTGGTGCTCTGATTCCGGCGACATCTCATAGTCTTCATTGGCGGGAGGAAGGGAACAGCAGTCGCGCCAAGTGGAATGCCTCGTCGTGCCGCATGGTGGCCGAGATGCGGCCGCCCTATGCACTGCAGGCGCCGTATCATAGTCTTCATCGACTGGAGGCATCTCTGCCGGACCACGTGTCCATGTCTCCCCATCTACCGCGCTGGAGTTAATCGCAAGGAACTACCACGCTTCGGCACGTCGTAATAAATCAATATCACTATTCACTTCTTTTGCAGTTCAGTACCAACTCAAAGGCTAAGTGTTGCAAAACGGTCTGACAGCCGTATAAGCGCGTATTGACCACGTATCTGACCGACCAGGCCCACATGTCAGGTGCCACGGTGGCGTACCTGCGCGCACCCGCGCGGTCACTCGTCCCAGCCGGCTCGGTCGCACCATGTAGCTGAGTCGGGGCTGGTCGAACCCGTACGGGATGAACCCTAGTTTCCTCTCCCCTCTCCCACGTCTCCCTCTTCCCTCTCAGGCGATGGCGGTGGCGACTCCCGGCGGCGGCGATGGTGCGGGCGGGTACGGAGACCTTCCTGGCCTCGGGAGCGATGACCACTTAGGTCTGGACGAAGTCGACGGCTCCAGTTTGTACTACTCCAGCGCAGACGACGAGGATTTGGAGGAGGAGGCGGCGCTGTCCATGGAGGACAGGGTGAGGCTGGCAGAGATATGGGTGGCCAACCCTAGCAGTAGCCATCAGTGGACGAGTGGAGCTCCTGGCGGTGTGCTGGAAGTCCCTCTCTTCTCTCCTTCTTTCTGTATATTCAAAACAGGGGAGTAGGGTTAGTTGCTCATGAGAGTGTAAATTTGTGCTGTCAATTGTAGTTTGGATGATGCTGTTTGTGTTGGGTAACGCAGTAATTTCAAAAAGTTTCCTAGGCACACGCAAGATCCATCTAGGTGAGGCATAGCAACGAGAGGGCAGAGTGTTGTCTACGTACCCTCATAGACCGAAAGCGGAAGCGTTAGGACAACGCGGTTGATGTAGACGTACGTCTTCACGATCCCACCGATCCTAGTACCGAAAGTACGGCACCTCCGCGATCTGCACACGTTCAGCTCGGTGATGTCCCACGAACTCTCGATGCAGCTGAGTGTCGAGGGAGAGCTTCGTCAGCACGGCGGCGTGATGATGGTGATGATGAAGTTACCGGCGCAGGGCTTCGCCTAAGCACTGCAACGGTATGACCGAGGTGGATTATGGTGGAGGGGGGCACCGCACACGGCTAAGACAATGTCAACTTGTGTGTCTCTGGGGTGCCCCCCTCCCCCGTATATAAAGGAGTGGAGGAGGGGGGAGGGCCGGCCCTCTATGGCGCGCCCTGGAGGAGTCCTACTCCCGCCGGGAGTAGGATTCCCCCCCCCTTCCCTAGTTGGACTATGAGAGGAAGGAAGGGGGAGGAAGGAGGAAGGAAAGGGGGGGGCGGCCCCCACCCAATTCGGATTGGGCTTGGGGGGGGCGCCCCCTCCTAGGATCCCTTCTCCTCTCTCCCACTATGGCCCAATAAGGCCCATATACTTCCCGAGGGGTTCCGGTAACCTCCCGGTACTCCGGTAAATGCCCGAACTCACCGGAACCATTCCGATGTCCAAACATAGTCATCCAATATATCAATCTTTATGTCTCGACCATTTCGAGACTCCTCGTCATGTCCATGATCATATCCGGGACTCCAAACTACCTTCGGTACATCAAAACACATAAACTCATAATTTCGATCGTCACCGAACGTTAAGCGTGCGGACCCTACGGGTTCGAGAACTATGTAGACATGACCGAGACACGTCTCCGGTCAATAACCAATAGCGGAACCTGGATGTTCATATTGGCTCCCACATATTCTACGAAGATCTTTATCGGTCAAACCGCATAACAACATACGTTGTTCCCTTTGTCATCGGTATGTTACTTGCCCGAGATTCGATCGTTGGTATCTCAAATACCTAGTTCAATCTCGTTACCGGCAAGTCTCTTTACTCATTCCGTAATGCATCATCCCGCAACTAACTCATTAGTCACATTGCTTGCAAGGCTTATAGTGATGTGCATTACCAAGAGGGCCCAGAGATACCTCTCCGACAATCGGAGTGACAAATCCTAATCTCGATCTATGCCAACTCAACAAACACCATCAGAGACACCTGTAGAGCACCTTTATAATCACCCAGTTACGTTGTGACGTTTGGTAGCACACTAAGTGTTCCTCCGGTATTCGGGAGTTGCATAATCTCATAGTCATAGGAACATGTATAAGTCATGAAGAAAGCAATAGCAAATAAACTAATCGATCAAGTGCTAGGCTAACGGAATGGGTCAAGTCAATCACATCATTCTCTAATGATGTGATCCCATTAATCAAATGACAAATCATGTCTATGGCTAGGAAACTTAACCATCTTTGATTCAACGAGCTAGTCAAGTAGAGGCATACTAGTGACACTCTGTTTGTGTATGAATTCACACATGTACTAAGTTTCTGGTTAATACAATTCTAGCATGAATAATAAACATTTATCATGATATAAGGAAATATAAATAACAACTTTATTATTGCCTCTAGGGCATATTTCCTTCAGTCTCCCACTTGCACTAGAGTCAATAATCTATATTACACAGTAATGATTCTAACACCCATGGAGTCTTGGTGCTGATCATGTTTTGCTCGTGAGAGAGGCTTAGTCAATGGGTCTGCAACATTCAGATCCGTATGTATCTTGCAAATCTCTATGTCTCCCTCCTTGACTTGATCGCGGATGGAATTGAAGCGCCTCTTGATGTGCTTGGTTCTCTTGTGAAATCTGGATTCCTTTGCCAAGCCAATTGCACCAGTATTGTCACAAAAGATTTTCATTGGACCCGATGCACTAGGTATGACACCTAGATCGGATATGAACTCCTTCATCCAGACTCCTTCATTTGCTGCTTCCGAAGCAGCTATGTACTCCGCTTCACACGTAGATCCCGCCGCGACGCTTTGCTTAGAACTGCACCAACTGACAGCTCCCCCGTTCAATATAAACACGTATCTGGTTTGTGACTTAGATTCATCCGGATCAGTGTCAAAGCTTGCATCGACGTAACCATTTACGACGAGCTCTTTGTCACCTCCATAAATGAGAATCATATCTGAAAGGATCGATATAGTTCACTAGAGGGGGGGTGAATAGGCAACTAACAATTTTTAGCCTTTTCTTAACCAATTTAGAGTTTGCATCAAAGTAGCTTGTCTAGATATGCAACTAGGTGAGCAACCTATATGATGCAACAACAACAAGCACACAAGCAAGCAAGAGATGCAACACAATAAAAACTTGTACAAGTAAAGGTACGAAATAACCAAGAGTGGAGCCGGTGAAGACAAGGATGTGTTACCGAAGTTCGTTCCTTTTGAGGGGAAGTACGTCTCCGTTGGAGCGGTGTGGAGGCACAATGCTCCCCAAGAAGCCACTAAGGCCACCGTATTCTCCTCACGCCCTCACACAATGCGAGATGCCGTGATTCCACTATTGGTGCCCTTGGAGGCGGCGACCGAACCTTTACAAACAAGGTTGGGGCAATCTCCACAACTTAATTGGAGGCTCCCAACGACACCACGAAGCTTCACCACAATGGACTATGGATCCACGGTGACCTCAACCGTCTAGGGTGCTCAAACACCCAAGAGTAACAAGATCCGCTAGGGATTAGTGGGGGAATCAAATTTCTCTTGGTGGAAGTGTAAATCGGGGCCTTCTCAACCAATCCCGAGCAAATCAACAAGTTTGATTGGCTAGGGAGAGAGATCGGGCGAAAATGGAGCTTGGAGCAACAATGGAGCTTTTGGGGGAAGAGGTAAGCCAACTTTGGAGAAGAAGACCCCCTTTTATAGAGGGGGGGAACAATCCAACCGTTACCCCCCTAAACAGCCCCGCAGAGGGCGGTACTACCGCAGGGGGTAGCGGTACTACCGCTGGGACCAGCGGCACTACCGCTCCCCCTCGCGGTACTGCCGTGCAGTCTGGGAGGGCTAGCGAATGAGCAGGATTCAGACCCAGTGCGGTACTGCCGCGGTGGTAGGGCGGTACTACCGCTCTCGAGCGGCACTACCGCTTATACTGCCGCTGCTTAGTGCCGCACAATCCGACACGAGAGGTGACCCCCTCGAGTCGACGCGGTAGGAGCCCGGTACCGCAGCGGTAATACGGCTGAGGACCCACCGGCGGTACTACCGCTGCCGAGCGGTACTGCCGCCTGTGGCTCTTGAGCGGTACTACCGCTGGGCACCGTGGTACTACGGCTGGGACCAAATCATGCTCAAAGAAGAAAGGGAAAGAAACCTCCATCGAAGCGGGAAGGCTCAGAGGGTGTGAAAAGGATGTGTGCGTGTTGATTCCACCCTAGCCTGGCCAAAGCGGACCCCCTCTTGATAGTCCGGTGACTCCTACAAAACAAGTCCACCAAAACAGAAATGAAAGAGCTACACCGTCTTGATTAAAACTCCGAGGGGAAAGAATTGTCTCGTGCCAAAGGATGAAACTCTGAAATACTTAACGCACACGATTAGTCCGCAAAAGCATTGTCATCAATCACCAAAACACTTTAGGGATAAATATGCCCTTACAATCTCCCCCTTTTTGGTGGATTGATGACAATACGGGATTTGCACAAATGGGAAAAATATAGGACATAAGCAAACCCCACATCTCTAAAATATAGACGGGCTCCCCCTAGATGTGTGCTATCTAGATAGGTGCTTTGGACTGCACGGCACACATACTAGGATCAACACTCCCCCTATATTTTATAGACAATGAATATCTTGCAACAATAAGGCTAACACTAAGCAAGATAGTAAATATGAGCATAATATAAATAACACAAGATAAGCTTAATAAGATGCGATAGAGTGCATATGTCTTACACCATATGAAAGAAAAGTCTCACGAGCACAAACCAAACCAAAGCAAACAAGGTTCAACACGAGAAAAGAGTTTGCGAGAGAAACAGGCAAGGCAAACACGCCACACAAACACACGCTCGCAACTCGACAACGACAAATCCCTAAGCTCTCTCCCCCTTTGGCATTGAGACACCAAAAAGGCAAAGAGCGCTGCTAAGACTCCAGGTGATAGCAAACTGAGGGGCTCTATCATCACATCCTGGCGGGATCATCTGCACTGCCATCGTCAGTCGGAAACTGCTCGGTGTCTGAATCGGTCCACGGACAGTGCTGCTGAATCCACTCCTCCTCCTCAGTGATCTGGCCCTCAGAACCGCTGGCAACGGTCGCACCCAACTGACGCATGAGCTCCTTGTGACGACCCTTGGCCTGCTTCTCAGCCACATGAGTCATGTACTGACCATGAGACTCCATGCAGAAGAGCTTCTTCATCTTGCGCTTGAGCTTCTTTGCCCAAGAGGGCTCTGCTCCAGAAGGCTCATAGTCCTCATCATCATCGGCCTCAGCCTCGCCCTCGGTCTCCATGTCAGCAGCAGTAGATGGACCCCCAGATTTAGGAGCCGGGGTGCCCCAATTGTCCTTCTTCATCAGACGCTTGATCTCATGAGAAACCAATTCTCCAGTTTCCAGCATAACCTTGGGATAGACATGTGCCCAGGCCTTCTCAATGAGCAACATGATGAACGGACCATAGATCGGGCACTTGCGCTCAAAAACGGCAGATAGAAGTTTAGACCACATAACATGAGAAATGTTCAGGGACTCGCCAGTGTTTGCTTCATTCTCATGCTGGCAGAAGAGAAGCATGTCCACGAGATAGGAGTGGACCATATCCAGATTCCCGATACGAGGGAAGAGAGTCTCTCGGAAGACGCGATGAAGGATGTCCAGAAAGGCAGGCAGCTCATAGGTTTCCTTCTTAGTCACAGGGTGAATCTTCACAGAACAGTAGGGCCAGAGGGCTTGCTTGTGAGTGGAGGATGTATTGCGGTGAGGGCGGAAGCCGACTGGAGTCTCAAGCCCGTGATCTTCCACCCCAAGTAAATCCATGAAG
The DNA here is from genome assembly GCF_002575655.3 of Aegilops tauschii subsp. strangulata. Classification (NCBI taxonomy): domain Eukaryota; kingdom Viridiplantae; phylum Streptophyta; class Magnoliopsida; order Poales; family Poaceae; genus Aegilops; species Aegilops tauschii. The sequence goes on from NC_053039.3 coordinate 504,893,323, forward strand.
GCCTTCCACTTGACAGAAAGCAACTTGCCATTTGTCATCCAAGTCAGAGTCCTTTCTTCATCAGTTCCAAGATGGACAGTGGCATAAAATTGAGCCACCAAATCTGCATCAAAGTCCTTGTTGAACTGCATGATTCTGAGAATGTTCAGCTGAGAGCACATCTGAAGGGCTTCGCCAAAGTACTCAGGGTCATTTTCCATAGCATCCATGTCGATGGAACGTACATCAACATAGAGATTCTTCTTAGCCTTGATCACATCAAAGAAGATGGCAAACTGAAAGCGGTTCCAGAACGGGCGGTTGACCAAAGTGGGTTCTTGGTCTTCCGCATAGGGGTTGCGGCGACGCCTTTCCCAGAATTCCTTGGCAGTCAACTCAGTCACAGTCTTGACCCTTGGCTTCGGCCTGTTGGCAGATTTCTTCTGGAGTTGAGGCGGAGGTGGCGCACTTGAGCAAGCACCCGCTGACTCAGAGGTGCAGTAGCGCTTTGATGTTGCACGTTCGGGGTTGACACGGCGGGCTTGCTGCTCAGGATGTTCATCACCTGGAACCAAACACACGAGCAGAAGAAACAACACGAAAGAAAGATCATAAGCCACAAACAAAACAACATGGATCAAAAAGTGGTTGGAAATGATGGAATTGGGCATCCAGCGGTAGTACCGCGACCCAACCGCGGCAGTACCGCTCGAGCGGTAGTACCGCGCCAGACGAGCGGTAGTGAACGGCGGTTCCCTACTGCCGTGGACAGATCCGGCACTACCGGGGATGCCAAATTCTAAAATAAACCTATCAAACATCAATCCAAAAGGACTAGATGCCATCTCCATCCTACTCAAGCCTCGACTTAGCCAAAAATCGAGAAAAGCAATGCCTATTGCCCCTAACAACTAGATGAGAGATCTAGGAAAAGAGAGAACGGGAACGGGGGCAATACCGGCATCCATGGCAAGAGGACACGGTGGGGATCGACTCCACCGGAGGAACTGGAGAGGGACGGCACGTAGACGGCGGCCGGCCGAAGCCCTCCTGCGGCGAGACGTCGCTGGAGCGACGAAGAAGACGAGCGAGTGGAGCGAATGGGTATGGGGGAGAAAGCAACTCCCCCTGCCCCAACATAACCCCCATCGCCCGCCCCGTAGCGGTAGTACCGCTGGGGTGAGCGGTAGTACCGCTTGACGATCATAGGCGGTAGTACCGTGCACCCAACGGTAGTACCGCTCAGCCGCAAAAAGACTGGCCAACGCGGCTCAACTCAAGAGAAGAAATCGACTAGAAAATGAGAGCAAACACACACGCAAAACCAAAACAAGGAGGACGAGAAACACACACCTCTCCAAGAGAGGGCGGTGGCCGAGGCCACCTATGTTTGAGTCCGGAGGTATGGCGCCACGAAGATTTTAACCTTGTGCCCATGACCAAAACTCATCTTTGAAGCACAAGTACCATAAAAAATGGCTAATGTGAAAGAGTTTGATTTTTTTATGCATAATGGGGGAGGGAAAGTTCATTGAGAGAACAACACTCCCCCTATGTCCATGCCTACATCTAAACTAGACATCAAGTTGAGTGTGATGGGGCGTGCACAGGTTCAAGCAACATTGCTCGAATCAATGATATTTAGCTCATGCCTTAACTCGCGAAATCTTGCTTCATCCAAGGGCTTCGTGAAAATATCTGCAAGGTTATCATGAGTGTTGACGTAGTTGAGCTCGATCTCCCCTCGCCTAATGTGATCCCGGATGAAGTGAGACCGAATCTCAATATGCTTCGTCTTGAAGTGTTGCACCGGGTTGAGAGAAATCTTGATGGCACTTTCAATGTCACACCAAAGAGGCACTTTGTCACAAATGACACCGTAATCCTTTAAAGTTTGCCTCATCCATAGGAGTTGTGCACAACAACTACCGGCTGCCACATACTCCGCTTCGATGGACGAGAGAGACACACAACTTTGCTTCTTGGAAGACCAACTCACCAAAGAGCAACCAAGAAATTGGCACCCTCTGGAAGGGGACTTCCTATCCACTTTGTCTACCGCCCAATCGGAGTCCGAATATCCTACAAGCTTGAAGTTTGCTCCTCTTGGGTACCATAGGCCAAAGTTTGGGGTATGAGCCAAATATCGAAAGATTCGCTTGACCGCCACAAAGTGGCTTTCCTTAGATGCGGCTTCAAACCATGCACAAATTCCCACACTCAACATGATATCCGGTCTAGATGCACAAAGGTAAAGCAAGGAGCCGATCATGGAGCGATATAACTTTTGATCCACCGCTTTACCATTGGGATCAATGTCAAGTTGGCACTTGGTGGGCATTGGAGTGGAAGCCGGCTTGACATCACTTAGCTTGAATCTCTTTAGCATGTCTTGAGTGTATTCGGCTTGGTTGATGAAGGTTCCTTCTCTTCTTTGTTTGATTTCAAACCCGAGAAAGAACTTCAACTCTCCCATCGAAGACATCTTGAACTTTGAGGTCATGAGAGCGGCAAATTCCTCATTGAAAGCTTTGTTAGGAGAACCAAATATTTATATCATCAACATATAGTTGGCACACAAACAACTTTCCTTTGACCTTCTTAGTAAAAAGAGTGGGGTCAATTTTCCCAACTTCAAATCCACGATCTTGCAACAACTCGGTAAAGTGGTCATACCACGCACGTGGGGCTTGTTTAATGCCATAGAGTGCCTTATCGAGTTGATACACATGATCGGGAAAGTAGGGATCCTCGAACCCAGGGGGTTGTTTGACATATACCAACTCATTAATAGGACCATTAAGAAAAGCTCCCTTCACATCCATTTGTTGCAACTTAAAGTTATGATGAGAGGCATAAGCAATCAACAAACGAATAGATTCAAGACGAGCAACGGGAGCAAAGGTTTCACCGTAGTCGATACCCTCAACTTGGGAGTAGCCTTGTGCTACCAATCTTGCCTTGTTGCGAACGATTGTCCCATGAGCATCCTGCTTGTTCTTGAATATCCACTTGGTTCCAATGACATTGTGGTTCCAGGTAGGCCTTGGCACCAATCTCCACACCTTGTTGTACTCGAAGTTGTTGAGTTCTTCATGCATGGCATTGAGCCAATCCGGATCTTCGAGCGCCTCATAGACCTTTTGGGGTTCAACACAAGAGACAAACACGTGATGTTCGCACTAGTTAGCCAATTGTCTACGAGTGCTTACCCCCTTTTGAATGCTTCCAAGCACATTCTTCATGAGATGACCCTTGGTAGAGAGCTTGGGTGCAATCTTGGCGGCACGACGCTCCAATTCCTCCTCGAGGGAGAGTTGAGGAGCGGTCACTTGATTATCTTGAGCGCCGTCTTGAGCTTGTTCTTGATCTTGAGCTTGCTCTTGATCTTGAACTTGCTCGGAGGAGAGAACTTGACCTTGGTCATCACTTGGTGACTCAACACCATCTTGAGGTTGATCTTGCCCTTGGTCATGTTCATGAGGTTGAGGGCCTTCACTTTGTTCTTCGGAAGCGTGTGGGTCTCGGGTTGGTGATGGTTCCACTTGAGTGGAACATTGTCCTTCTCCTTCGGCCACAAGGGGTTCCTCAATGGGTAGAATATGACCAACACCCATTCTTCTTATGGCTTGGGGAGGAATTTCATCACCTACATCACAAGTACCACTTTGCACCACTTGGGAGCCGTTATTCTCATCAAACTCCACGTTACATGTCTCCTCAATAAGGCCCGTGGACTTATTGAGAACACGGTAAGCATGGGAGTTTGTAGCATAACCAAAAAATATGCCCTCATGATATCTAGCCTAAAATTTAGACAAACGAACACCTTTCTTGAGAATGAAGCACTTACACCCGAACACCCGGAAGTACTTGAGGTTGGGCTTGTTAGCGGTGAGAATCTCATATGGAGTCTTGTTCAAGCCTTTGCGGAGATAGAGCCGATTGGATGCATGACATGCGGTGTTGATGGCTTCGGCCCAAAAGTTGTATGGAGATTTGAACTCCGCCATCATGGTCCTTGCCGCATCCATCAACGTTCGGTTCTTCCTCTCCGCTACACCATTTTGAGGGGTGTATGGTGCGGAATATTGATGCTTGATCCCCTCATCACTAAGAAACTCATCCAAGGTGTAGTTCTTGAACTCGGTGCCGTTGTCGCTTCTTATAGTCAAGATCTTTGCATTGTGTTGACATTGGGCTTCATTCACAAAGTCAATGATGGTTTGTTGGGTCTCGCTCTTCCTCTTGAAGAAATATACCCAAGTGTATCTTGAATAGTCATCCACAATCACCAAGCAATACTTTCTACCCCCAAGACTATCAAAGGATGGAGGCCCAAAGAGATCCATGTGAAGGAGCTCGAGAGGCCTCTTCGAGTAAATGATAGTCGTGGGAGGGTGAGCCTTCTCATGTAGCTTTCCTTCGATACAAGCACTACAAGCACGATCTTTAGCAAAACTAACATTTGTTAGTCCATGAACATGATCCCCCTTGAGAAGACTTTGCAAAGATCTCATATTGACATGGGCTAGACGGCGATGCCAAAGCCATCCCACGTCAACTTTAGCCATTAGGCATGTCGCGGTCTTAGTGGGTCGCTACGAAAATTTAATCACATAGAGACCGTTTTCGACATGCCCAACAAAGGCTACTTTAAGAGTATTGATCCACAAGAGGGCCACGGTATCAATGTCAAAGAAGGTGGCAAATCCCATGAGTGCAAGTTGACAAACGAAAAGTAAATTGTATGCAAGGGACTCAACAAGCATGAATTTCTCGATCGTGAGATCATGAGAAATGACAACCTTGCAGAGTCCCAATACCTTGGATGACGATGCATCACCCCACTCGACATTGGTGGGCATAGATGGAATCTTGTGCACGTCCACCACCAAGTCCTTGCTTTAGGTCATATGATTTGTAGCTCCACTATCGAGCAACCATGATCCCCCACCGGAAGCAAACACCTACAAGAGATCAATGCTTGAATTTAGGTACCCATTTTGTAATGGGTCCTTTGATGTTAGTGACAAGGGTCTTAGGAACCAAAATAGACCATTCAATGTACTCATAAGGAGAACCAACAAATTTGGCATAAACATGCCCATCACTAGCACGCCACAACACATAAGAAGGGTTAAAGTCGTCGGCTTTGTTGGAAGGGGTGGCATTGCCCTTCTTGACACCACCACCTTTCGCATTGTTCTTCTTTTCCTTGGAGGCACTCTCTCCCTCCTTCACAAAAGTTTGCTTGAGAGGAGGAGGTCATTCGGTCTTGTCATTCTTCTTCTTGTTCTTGGGCTTGGGTGCGAACCCAATCCCCTCCTTGGCTACAACTTCCTTTTGATTACTCAAAAGGTCGTTGAGGTTCTTATCACCTTGTATGCACGACACAAGGCCTTTCTCAAGTTGCTCCTTCAGCTTTGCATTCTCCTCAATAAGATGCACATGCTCACTACAAGGGTTAGTAGCATTTGCATTATCAATTAACACCGTATGAGGAAAAGTGGCTTTCTCCTTGGTTAGCTTCACTTGAAGTTGATCATGAGACTCTTTAAGACTAGCATAAATACCCTTCAAGGCCTTGTGAGCCTTGTCAAGTATATCAAACTCCTCCTTGAGTCTAGCAAGATCAATCTCAAGTTTGGCTTTCTCGGAATTTAGCACACGAGATACAACAAGAGCATGATCAAGATCTTTCTTTAGTTCAGCATGATCATCGTTGGATGACTCCTCAAGAGCCAAACGAAGACCACGCTCTTCCTCAAGAGCATTGGAAAGATCTAAAATCTCATCGGCATAGTCACGACTATGCCCCTCCATCTTAGAGATGGTATCTTCGTGAGCCTCGATCATGTCATTGGCTTCACCAAGTTGTTCCAAGAGAGCAACGAAATGCTTCTTGGATTTACCCTTGAGTTTACCCATAAAGGACTCAAACTCACTCTCCTTCACATTAGATCCCTCATGTTCATCAATGCAATCCGTCAAAGAAGGATGATTAATGATGGTAGTTTTGATGTTGGAGTTACCTTGTTGGTGGCTTTAGCCATGAGGCACTTGGCGGTGATGCTCTCATTGGGTGAGTCGAAGAGAGACACCCGTGGAGTCGTCGCAATGGCAACGGAGGCCATGGCACCCGACTCACCATCTTCATCATCCTCATTGTACTCTTCTTGTACCACCAATGCCTTGGGAGGAGTCTTCTTGGTGAAGTAGCTCTTGTTGGGGAAAGACTTGGCCTTGTCCTTTCGGATTAGCTTGCCACCATTGTCTTCCCTCTTCTCATAAGGCCACTCCACAACAAAATGGCTCACATTGCCACAATTATAGCAAGTCCTCACACGTTGCTTGACCTTTGTGCCACTTGAATTGTTCTTGTTGAAGTTGGGCCTAGAATTCTTCTTGCTCCAATATTGCCTTGAAGCAAGAGCCATGTGTTCATGATAGGCATACTTTGTATCTTCAGGGTTGCTCTCCTCCTCTTCCTCTCTGTCCTATTCTTCCACATTAACCTTGGCGTTTAGTGCAAGGTAGGGTTTCCTTGCTCTTTGAGAACGTAGCACTGCATTGTCGGCGGTCTTGTCCAAGATGCTCATAGCCACGAACTCATCCAACACTTCACTTGAGGACAAGGTGTGAAAGTCCGGCCTTTGACGAATGACGGAGGACATGGCCTTGTGGTAAGGCATCATTGCCTTGAGGAATTTGCGCTTGATCCAATTGTCATCCGTGTCCTTGCTTCCATGACCTCGGAGTGAGATCGCGAGTTTGGTTACTCTCCGATAAAGCTCACGAGGTTCTTCATCTTCTTTCATTGCAAACTCATTGGCTTCATCTTGCACCACTTCATAGTTGGAGCGTTGAATGCTTGCGCTTCCCCTGTAGAGGGAAACAACTTGGTGCCAAGCATCTTTGGCCATGGAATAGGGCCGAAGATGAGGAAGATCTTCAGGTGGAATTGCTTCTTGGATGATGAAGAGAGCATTCTCATTGAATTGATTATCCGTGGATTCTTTAGGAGTGAAGTTGCTTCGGTCATGCGGATAGAAGCCTTCTTCAATGATTCTCCAAAGATTAGTATTCACATGATTTAAATGACGCTTAAAGCGATAGACCCAAGAATCAAAGTCCTCATTTTTCACAATCTTAGGGGCAGGGCCGGCATGATTCAAATGAGTGGAAGGAACCGGTCCACCATAGACAAGTGGAGGTTCCACATGGGCAAAGATGCCGGTGCCATTTTCACCACTAGAAGAAGGAGCCTTTTCACGAGTAGCTTCTCCCTTGTCGGAGTTAGCATCCGTCACCTTGCTAGTGGGATCACCCACTTTCAACGGTGCGGTGGATAATTTAAGCCCTTCAATGAATTTGTTAAACATGCGTTCAACCTCGGTCGTCATGGAGGTTTTCAATGTGTCCAAGGCCACATTGAATTCCTCAAAAGAGACCGCGGTTCCCCCATCGGCCGTAGACGAGACCGGATTCGCACCGGGGTGCTCTCCACACCGTCTACGACGTCAACCATACTCTTCGGATGGCAAAGTCCTTAATAAAGAGACGAGGCTCTGATACCAATTGAAAGGATCGATATAGTTGACTAGAGGGGGGTGAATAGGCAACTAACAATTTTTAGCCTTTTCTTAACCAATTTAGAGTTTGCATCAAAGTAGCTTGTCTAGATATGCAACTAGGTGAGCAACCTATATGATGCAACAACAACAAGCACACAAGCAAGCAAGAGATGCAACACAATATAAACTTGCACAAGTAAAGGTACGAAATAACCAAGAGTGGAGCCGGTGAAGACGAGGATGTGTTACCGAAGTTCCTTCCTTTTGAGGGGAAGTATGTCTCAGTTGGAGCGGTGTGGAGGCACAATGCTCCCCAAGAAGCCACTAAGGCCACCGTATTCTCCTCACGCCCTCACACAATGCGAGATGTCGTGATTCCACTATTGGTGCCCTTAGAGGCGGCGACCGAACCTTTACAAACAAGGTTGGGGCAATCTCCACAACTTAATTGGAGGCTCCCAACGACACCACGAAGCTTCACCACAATGGACTATGGCTCCATGGTGACCTCAACCGTCTAGGGTGATCAAACACCCAAGAGTAACAAGATCCGCTAGGAATTAGTGGGGGGAATCAAATTTCTCTTGGTGGAAGTGTAGATCGGGGCCTTCTCAACCAATCCCAAGCAAATCAACAAGTTTGATTGGCTAGGGAGAGAGATCGGGCAAAAATGGAGCTTGGAGCAACAATGGAGCTTTTGGGGGAAGAGGTAAGTCAACTTTGGAGAAGAAGACCCCCTTTTATAGAGGGGGGAACAATCCAACCGTTACCCCCCTAAACAGGCCCGCAGAGGGCCGTACTACCGCACGAGGCAGCGGTACTACCGCTGGGACCAGCGGCACTACCGCTCCCCCTCGCGGTACTGCCGTGCAGTCTGGGAGGGCTAGCGAATGAGCAGGAGTTAGACCCAGTGCGGTACTACCGCGGTGGTAGGGCGGTACTACCGCTCTCGAGCGGCACTACCGCTTCTACTGCCGCTGCTTAGTGTCGCACAATCCGACACGAGAGGCGACCCCCCCGAGTCAATGCGGTAGGAGCCGTACCGCAGCGGTACTACGGCCGAGGACCCACCGGCGGTACTGTCGCTGCCGAGCGGTACTGCCGCCTGTGCCTCTTGAGCGGTACTACCGCTGGGCACCGCGGTACTACCGCTGGGACCAAATCATGCTCAAAAAAGAAAGGGAAAGAAACCTCCATCGAAGCGGGAAGGCTCAGAGGGTGTGAAAAGGATGTGTACGTGTTGATTCCACCCTAGCCTGACCAAAGCGGACCCCATCTTGATAGTACGGTGACTCCTACGAAACAAGTCCACCTAAACAGAAACGAAAGAGCTACACCGTCCTGATTAAAACTCCGAGGGGAAAGAATCGTCTCGTGCCAAAGGATGAAACTCTAAAATACTTAACGCACACGATTAGTCCGCAAAAGCATTGTCATCAAGCACCAAAACACTTTAGGGATAAATATGCCCTTACAATATCCTTAGTCCTTTTCAGGTATTTTAGGATGTTCTTGACCGCTGTCCAGTGATCCACTCCTGGATTACTTCGGTACCTCCCTGCTAAACTAATAGCAAGGCACACATCAGGTCTGGTACACAGCATTGCATACGAGATAGAACCTATGGCTGAAGCATAGGGAATGACTTTTATTTTCTATCTATCTTCTGCAGTGGTCGGGCGTTGAGTCTGACTCAACTTCACACCTTGTAACACAGGCAAGAACCCTTTCTTTGCTTGATCCATTTTGAACTTCTTCAAAACTTTATCAAGGTATGTGCTTTGCGAAAGTCCAATTAACCATCTTGATCTATCTCTATAGATCTTGATGCCCAATATATAAGCAGCTTCACCGAGGTCTTTCATTGAAAAACTCTTGTTCAAGTATCCTTTTATGCTATCCAGAAATTATATATCATTTCCAATCAACAATATGTCATCCACATATAATATTAGAAATCCTACAGAGCTCCCACTCACTTTCTTGTAAATACAGGCTTCTCCGAAAGTCTGTATAAAACCATATGCTTTGATCACACTATCAAATCGTTTATTCCAACTCCGAGATGCTTGCACCAGTCCATAAATGGATCGCTGGAGCTTGCACACTTTGTTAGCATCCTTTGGATTGATAAAACCTTCAGGCTGCATCATATACAACTCTTCTTCCAGAAATCCATTCAGGAATGCAGTCTTTACATCCATTTGCCAAATTTCATAATCATAAAATGCAGCAATTGCTAACATGATTCGGACGGACTTAAGCATCGCTACGGGTGAGAAAGTCTCATCATAGTCAACTCCTTGAACTTGTCGAAAACCTTGCACAACAAGTCGAGCTTTGTAGACAGTAACACTACCATCAGCGTCAGTCTTCTTCTTGAAGATCCATTTATTCTCGATGGCTTGCCGATCATCGGGCAAGTCAACCAAAGTCCACACTTTGTTCTCATACATGGATCCCATCTCAGATTTCATGGCCTCAAGCCATTTTGCGGAATTTAGGCTCATCATCGCTTCCTCATAGTTCGTAGGTTCGTCATGGTCAAGTAACATGACCTCCAGAACAGGATTACCGTACCACTCTGGTGTGGATCTTACTCTGGTTGACCTACGAGGTTCAGTAGTAACTTGATATGAAGTTATATGATCATCATCATTAGCTTCCTCACTAATTGGTGTAGGAGTCACAGGAACTGATTTCTGTGATGAACTACTTTCCAATAAGGAAGCAGGTACAGTTACCTCATCAAGTTCTACTTTCCTCCCACTCACTTCTTTCGAGAGAAACTCCTTCTCTAGAAAGGATCCATTCTTAGCAACAAATGTCTTGCCTTCGGATCTGTGACAGAAGGTGTACCCAACAATCTCCTTTGGGTATCCTATGAAGACACATTTCTCCGATTTGGGTCCGAGCTTATCAGGTTGAAGCTTTTTCGCATAAGCATCGCAGCCCCAAACTTTAAGAAACGACAACTTGGGTTTCTTGCCAAACCACAGTGCATAAGGTGTCGTCTCAACGGATTTAGATGGTGCCCTATTTAACGTGAATGCAGCCGTCTCTAAAGCATAACCCCAAAACAATAGCGGTAAATCAATAAGAGACATCATAGATCGCACCATATCTAGTAAAGTACGATTACGACGTTCGGACACACCATTACGCTGTGGTGTTCCGGGTGGCGTGAGTTGCGAAACTATTCCACATTGTTTCAAATGAAGACCAAACTCGTAACTCAAATATTCTCCTCCACGATCAGATCGTAGAAAATTTATTTTCTTGTTACGATGATTTTCCACTTCACTCTAAAATTCTTTGAACTTTTCAAATGTTTCAGACATATGTTTCATTAAGTAGATATACCCATATCTGCTCAAATCATCTGTGAAGGTGAGAAAATAACGATACCCACCGCGAGCCTCAATATTCATCGGACCACATACATCAGTATGTATGATTTCCAACAAATCTGTTGCTCGCTCCATTGTCCCGGAGAACGGAGTTTTAGTCATCTTGCCCATGAGGCATGGTTCGCAATTACCAAGTGATTCATAATCAAGTGATTCCAAAAGTCCATCAGAATGGAGTTTCTTCATGCGCTTTACACCAATATGACCTAAACGGCAGTGCCACAAATAAGTTGCTCTATCATTATCAACTCTGCATCTTTTGGCTTCAATATTATGAATATATGTGTCACTACTATCGAGATTCAACAAAAATAGACCACTCTTCAAGGGTGCATGACCATAAAAGATATTACTCATATAAATAGAACAACCATTATTCTCTGATTCAAATGAATAACCGTCTCGCATCAAACAAGATCCAGATATAATGTTCATGCTTAATGCTGGCACCAAATGACAATTATTCAGGTCTAAAACTAATCCCGAAGGTAGATGTAGAGGTAGCGTGCCGACGGCAATCACATCGACTTTGGAACCATTTCCCACGCGCATCGTCACCTCATCCTTAGCCAATCTTCGCTTAATCCGTAGTCCCTGTTTCGAGTTGCAAATATTAGCACCAGAACTAGTATCAAATACCCAGGCACTACTACTAGCATTAGTAAGGTACACATCAATAACATGTATATCACATATACCTTTGTTCATCTTGCCATCCTTCTTATCCGCCAAATACTTGGGGCAGTTCCGCCTCCAGTTACCAGTCCCTTTGAAGTAGAAGCACTCAGTCTCAGGCTTAGGTCCAGACTTGGGCTTCTTCACTTGAGCAGCAACTTGTTTTCCGTTCTTCTTGAAGTTCCCCTTCTTCCCTTTACCCTTTTTCTTGAAACTAGTGGTCTTGTTGACCATCAACACTTGATGCTCTTTCTTGATTTCTACCTGCGCAGCTTTTAGCATTGCGAAGAGATCGGGAATTGTCTTATCCATCCCTTGTATATGATAGTTCATCACGAAGCTCTTGTAGCTTGGTGGCAGTGATTGAAGAATTTTGTCAATGACACTATCATCAGGAAGATTAACTCCTAGTTGAATCAAGTGATTGTTATACCCAGACATTCTAAGTATATGCTCACTGACAGAACTATTCTCCTCCATTTTGCAGCTGTAGAATTTACTGGAGACTTCATATCTCTCAATCCGGGCATTTACTTGAAATATTAACTTCAACTCCTGGAACATCTCATATGCTCCATGATGTTCAAAACATCGTTGAAGTCACGGTTCTAAGCCGTAAAGCATGGCACACTGAACTATCGAGTAGTCATCAGCTTTGCTCTGCCAGACATTCATAACATCTGGTGTTGCTCCTACAGCGGGTTTGCCACCTAGCGGTGCTTCCAGGACGTAATTCTTCTGTGCAGCAATGAGGATAATCCTCAAGTTACGGACCCAATCCGTGTAGGTGCCACCATCATCTTTCAACTTAGCTTTCTCTAGGAACGCATTAAAATTCAAAGGAACAACAACACAGGACATCTATCTACAACAACATAGACATGCAAAATACTATCAGGTACTAAGTTCATGGTAAATTAAAGTTCAATTAATCATATTACTTAAGAACTCCCACTTAGATAGACATCCCTCTAATCATCTAAATGATCACGTGATCCAAATCAACTAAACCATGTCCGATCATCACGTGAGATGGAGTAGTTTTCAATGGTGAACATCACTATGTCGATCATATCTACTATATGATTCACGCTCAACCTTTCGGTCTCAGTGTTCCGAGGCCATATCTGCATATGCTAGGCTCGTCGAGTTTAACCCGAGTATTCTGCATGTGCAAAACTGGCTTGCACCCGTTGTATGTGAACGTAGAGTTTATCACACCCGATCATCACGTGGTGTCTCGGCGCGACAAACTTTCGCAACGGTGCATACTCAGGGAGAACACTTGTACCTTGAAATTTAGTAAGAGATCATCTTATAATGCTACCGCCGAACTAAGCAAAATAAGATGCATAAAGGATAAACATCACATGCAATCAATATAAGTGATATGGTATGGCCATCATCATCTTGTGCCTTTGATCTCCATCTCCAAAGCACCGTCATGATCACCATCGTCACCAGCTTGACACCTTGATCTCCATCGAAGCATCGGTGTCGTCTCGCCAACTATTGCTTCTACGACTATCGCTACCGCTTAGTGATAAAGTAAACCAATTACATGGCGATTGCATTTCATACAATAAAACGACAACCATATGGCTCCTGCCAGTTGCCGCTAACTCTGTTACAAAACATGATCATCTCATACAATAAAATTTAGCATCATGTCTTGACCATATCACATCACAACATGCCTTGCAAAAACAAGTTAGACGTCCTCTACTTTGTTGTTGCAAGTTTTTACGTGGCTGCTACGGGCTGAGCAAGAACCATTCTTACCTACGCATCAAAACCACAATGATTTTTTGTCAAGTGTGTTGTTTTAACCTTCAACAAGGACCGGGTGTAGCCACACTCGATTCAACTAAAGTTGGAGAAACTGACACCCGCCAGCCACCTGTGCGCGAAGCATGTCGGTAGAACCAGTCTCGCCTAAGCGTACGCGTAATGTCGGTCCGGGCCGCTTCATCCAACAATACCGCCGAATCAAAGTATGACATGCTGGTAGCAGCCACGGATGATGGGGAACGCAGTATGACTATTATCGCCCACAACACTTTGTGTTCTACTCGTGCATATAACATCTACGCATAGACCTGGCTCGGATCCACTGTTGGGGAACGCAGTAATTTCAAAAAAATTCCTACGCACACACAAGATCCATCTAGGTGATGCATAGCAATGAGAGGGGAGAGTGTTGTCTATGTACCCTCGTAGACCGAAAGCGGAAGTGTTATGACAACGCGGTTGATGTAGTCGTACGTCTTCATGATCCGACCGATCCTAGTACCGAAAGTACGGCACCTCCGCGATCTGCACATGTTCAGCTCGGTGACGTCCCACGAACTCTCGATCCAGATGAGTGTCGAAGGAGAGCTTCGACAGCACGCCGGCGTGATGACGGAGATGATGAAGTTACCGGCACAGGGCTTCGCCTAAGCACTGCAACGATATGACCAGGGTGGATTATGGTTGAGGGGGGCACCGCACACGGCTAAGACAATGTCAACTTGTGTGTCTCTGGGGTGCCCCCCCTCCCCCGTATATAAAGGAGTGGAGGAGGGGGGAAGGCCTGCCCTCTATGGCGCGCCCTGGAGGAGTCCTACTCCCACCGGGAGTAGGATTCCCCCCCTTCCCTAGTTGGACTAGGAGAGGAAGGAAGGGGGAGGAAGGAGGAAGGAAAGGGGGGCGGCCCCCACCCAATTCGGATTGGGCTTGGGGGGCGCTGTCGGTGTCAAAACCGGCGGATCTCGGGTAGGGGGTCCCGAACTGTGCGTCTAAGGCGGATGGTAACAGGAGGCGGGGGACACAATGTTTACCCAGGTTCGGGCCCTCTTGATGGAGGTAATACCCTACTTCCTGCTTGATTGATCTTGATGATATGAGTATTACAAGAGTTGATCTACCACAAGATCGTAGAGGCTAAACCCTAGAAGCTAGCCTATGGTATGATTGTTGTTGTCCTACGGACTAAACCCTCCGGTTTATATAGACACCGGAGGGGGCTAGGGTTTCACAGAGTCGGTTACAAGGGAGGAGATCTACATATCCTTATTGCCAAGCTTGCCTTCCACGCCAAGGAGAGTCCCATCCGAACACGGGTCGAAGTCTTCAATCTTGTGTCTTCATAGTCCAACAGTCCGGCCAAAGGATATAGTCCGGCTGTCCAAGGACCCCCTAATCCTGGACTCCCTCAGTAGCCCCCGAACCAGGCTTCAATGGCGATGAGTCCGGCGCGCAGATTGTCTTCGGCATTGCAAGGCGGGTTCTTCTCCAAATTCTGAATACCTGTTGAGTAGTGTCCGGCTTCCCATAAATGTTTCACTCCTTGGCTTCCGCGCCTAATAATGGCTATCTTCCACGTGTCGAGCGAATGCGAGAAGCTAGGTCATTTTTACATTTGCCACCCTAGCCATGCGAGTAAATCGTCTATTAAAGAGACGGGGATTCTCAGATCCAGATCACACCATCCTCCCGCTGCGAGTATCCATCGGAGCGCGCCCGGAAAAAAATCCATTCCAACATGGCCGGCCGTCGCAGCTCCTCCTCTCGCTCCCGTAGCCCGAAGCCCGGCAATTGGAAGAAGTGTTCCGTCCCCCACAGCCAATTAGTGGAGTTACAGACCCAGGGATTTCTCCCTCCAGCGTATATGGTCCCCGTTCGAGCCGGGCTCGCCACCTATAATGGCGGGGAGCAAGCGGAGAGCTTTCCCAACCCATCCATGGGGAAGCGGGTATGCCTTGTCCCTTACTTATTAAGAGGGCTCGGATTTCCAATTCATCCATTCCTCCGTGGGCTCCTGGAGTTCTACGGCCTCCAGCTGCATAATTTCACTCCTGCCTCCATATTACACATCGCTGGCTATGTCGCCCTTTGCGAGCTATTTCTGGGCTACGAAGCTCATTTCGAGCTATGGAAGAGGCTATTCCGCCTCGTACCCCGTACACAGGAGGGGTCAATATACCAAGTGGGCGGAGCCGAAATATGGCGCATCGCCGGGACCGGATACCTGTCCGGTACTCCGAAGAGGACATCCGAGGACTGGCCTTCGGAGTGGTTTTATATGGAGGACGTCCCCCTTCCAGACCCTATTCGGATGGGCCTTCCTGAGTTCGACAACGCTCCCTTGAAGAAACACCACAGCTAGCGCCCTCGGGGCCCGCAGGAGGAAGATAACGGAGAAGTCCTCTCCCTGATGGGCCGGATAAAAATGCTGGCTCAATCAGGACTGACGATAATCGAGGTTATGTCAATATGTATAATGCGGGGGGTGCAGCCACTTCAATATCGGGGACAACCCATGTGGCACTTCAACGGAGAAGACGATGCCACCCGCCGCGGTCGTAAGGGACTGGACTCAGTCGCTGCTCTAGTAAAAATCCTGTCCGATTTGTACAAAGGAGAGGAAGAGGAGTTCATCCGTATTAAGCCACGGGATGGATTCTCCATGTACAACCCTCTAAGCTGGGTGAGCTGCCACTTTTTACTCCAGACCGTTCCACTTTCTTTGTCATAAATATTTACCTTGCTGTTTCATAGCAGGAGTTGCGAAAAGCTGTGAGGGAGGTCCACAACCCGCCTCCACAACAAGAGGACCCTGACCGGGCCCTTGATCCCGGACTCGAAGAGGATCCGGACATATTTGTGGAACTGATTGACAGGACGTTCTATCAATTGAGCTGCGATGATGCCATGGTGGCCATCATTGCCGATTATCCTGGACTACTCCCTGCGTCGCATGTAAGTAAAACCGGAGTCCCAACTTCCGAGAAGGGTCCCCTTTTCTGCACTTCTGCTACCGCACACATATGGTGTTTTACAGGGAAGGCCCTCGGGACGCCATGCCGAACCCGCAGTGATTCACCAACAAGGGGCACCGAAGCCGGGTAGGCTTAAAAGGAAAGCGGTCAGGACTGCACGCCGTCGCAGAGGTATGATACAGAACCCCGCTCTGTGGTTGTCGTCTTTTAAAATATAATAACGTGCATGTTTCCTAGTAGGAAAAACGCTCGCAGGACTATATCCGAAGAGGCTGCCGGTCACGCCTCCACCAGTCGGGCTTCAGAGCCGGACATAGAGGCGGACGCTAACATGGGGCGAACGCCGGATGTTCCTCCTACAGAGGATTTGGACAGGCTATCCGCTACACACTCCGAAGTGGAGAGCCCTATGAATCACAGGCGTCGTCGGGCCGTACTCCGTGACGCTTGTTTCTCCCAAGAGGCGTTCGATGCCTTCAACTCAGGAGACGCGTACATCCGTGCTGCTCAAAATGGTCTTGCCAGAGCCACGGACCAGTATGTAAAGGATATACGGGTAAGAAAATCTGATGATTATGTATATGAGTGGCCCCTGAGACTTGAAACAGTTGACACAACTGATTTAAGGATCATTATATGTGCAGGTTCTTACGGAGAAGAATACCCAATTGTCTCAAGAGCTGGAAGAGTGCAAAGCCCAGCTACGGGCCGCAGTTGCCGCAATGAAGGAGTCCGAGAAGGCCCCCTCTGGTAACACTTGTCTCTATCAAAAAGAATGACATGTACCGGTTAGTATG
The DNA here is from genome assembly GCF_002575655.3 of Aegilops tauschii subsp. strangulata. Taxonomy (NCBI): domain Eukaryota; kingdom Viridiplantae; phylum Streptophyta; class Magnoliopsida; order Poales; family Poaceae; genus Aegilops; species Aegilops tauschii. The sequence goes on from NC_053039.3 coordinate 504,910,524, forward strand.
CGGCATGCATGCAAATCTAACAATAGATTCTGCAGATGATCCCGGGGTTAATCCGGAGGTAGTGCAAGGGGATGAGCAACATGCTCAACGACAGTTAAAGGCTAGCGAGCGCGTGCTTAAGCAGGTTAGGCAGGAGAAAAACGATCTCCAAGATGCCAATATCTGGCTGAATGTTGAACTGAAAGATGTTCGGTCCCAACTTGTTGACTCCGTAAAGGAGAATAAGAGGCTTCGACGCGGCATTTTTAGTAAGTGCTTGAGCGAACTTTGTATGGAGTTCGGCGAAGAAACCGGCTAACAGAGTTATATCTGTAGGTATGTTGACGGGTCATCCCGCAGAGGAAATGCCCGGGTGTGCAGGTGATCTTCTACCAGAGCTCTCACAACTGCACGAACAAGTTCGGCACGTGATGCAGGGCATTGCCCAAGCCTTGTGGCAAACCTCCTCCCTGTCAGGAGGCATGGGGGAGCTTGTAGAGAAGCTCAAGGGAGCACGACGGCGCTTCCGATTATGGAAGATATCAGCCTGCCGACAAGGTGCAAGGGAAGCCTGGGCCATGGTGAAGACGCGATATACCAAGGCTGACCCGAACCACATGGCCGAGGTCGGACCTGTGGGGCCCGATGGGAAAGAGATCCCCGTCAGTTTGGTGTATGACCAAGTAGAATTAGCCGCAAAGTATTCCCAATAGGATTGTAGGCTAGACATCCTGTTGGATGGTATAGAAGAAGAATTTAGTCAGTCTAAGTGACTGTGTACTTCAAGTGACATGTATTGTCCCTAGCCGGATTGTAAACCATTTGTCATGGCGGACCTTTTCGCTTCAACCTCTGGACCCGACAGTCCAGAGTGTATCCGAATACCCGCTCAGTTATGTAAAAACCGGGGTACGCGTGGAAACCAGGCGTAGGGGTCATAAGTGCTTGAATAGACAAGTACCCAACTAGCTATGTTATATTACATGCATAGTAAGAAACATCTTCCAGGGAGAATAGTTCCGTTAAGGGTTCCTTTCCCTGGGTACGCATGCCCTAATGTGCATGTCAGAACTGCGAAAAGAGACGCAGGATATAAGCATCTGGGGGCATGTATTAAAATAAATAAAAGTCATCTTTTGTTCACTGACCGAGTATTCCCTTAAGAACGCTAGCTTTCGGCTTCACCCAGTCTGAGGTACACATCCGGGTGACCCGGCAGTAACAATCGCAGAGGTGCTCCCCTTATGCCCTAGCCGAATTAACGAGAACGTAGGGCATAAACACAAGAGCCAGGCAACCCAGCTTGGCCAAAACTTAAGTCATATCAATGCTTATAATGGTGAAAAAAGGTACATGCGGAAGAATCACACATGTGTGGGGCATAGAGCCCAAAAAATAGTTATATTAAGCTTCTGTATAAGAAGCCCCCAGGTATAATGAGCGTGGTTAGCGCGTCAAGATAGTGTAGTCAAGACACAATTTAGCCTTTTAAGGCCTTGAAGAAAAAGGAAAAAGGAAAGAGAAAAGAGAAAAGAGACAGATAACGGATATGTAAAAAATTGACGGAGGTCAGGAGACGAACATAGAGTCTGACACTAGGCATAGAACCTTTGGAGTCTGGCTGCGTTCCATGGGTTTGGCTCGAGTCGATTGTCCGATGCATCCCGCAGACGGTACGCTCCACCGGTCAGAACTTGGTCAATAATGAAGGGACCTTCCCATTTGGGCTTGAGCTTGTTCTTTTTCTTCTCCGGTAGGCGTAGAACGAGTTCACCAACGTTATAGGTTTTGGCCCGTACTTCTCTGCTTTGACACCTTCGAGCCTGTTGCTGATAGAATGCGGAACGGGCTTTTGCCACGTCACGCTCCTCCTCCAGGGCGTCCAAACTGTCCTGCCGATCAAACTCGGCTTCTTTCTCTTCATACATGCGCACTCGAGGTGAGTCATGAATTACGTCGCAGGGCTGTACCGCCTCTGCGCCGTACACCATAAAAAACGGTGTGTATCCGGTAGTGCGATTCGGCGTGGTCCGCAGCCCCCATAGTATGGAATCGAGCTCCTCTACCCAGTGCATGTTTGATTCCTTTAAGGACCGCACTAATCTAGGTTTAATGCCGCTCATGATAAGACCATTTGCTCGCTCGACTTGACCGTTAGTTTGCGGGTGATAGACAGAAGAATAATCGAGCTTGATGCCCATGTTGCTGCACCAAAGTTTTACCTCGTTGGCTGTAAAGTTCGAGCCGTTATCGGTGATGATGCTGTGGGGGATGCCATAACGGTGTACAACCCCAGATATGAAGTCTATCACTGGTCGGCATTCGGTCGTTTTAACTGGCTTGGCTTCTATCCATTTGGTGAATTTATCCACCATGACCAATAAGTATTTTTTCTTATGGCTTCGCCCTTTGAGGGGTCCGACCATATCAAGCCCCCAGACCGCAAAGGGCCAATAAATCGGGATTGTTTGGAGAGCGGTAGGCGGCATATGGCTTTGGTTTGCAAAAAGCTGGCAACCGACGCAACGTTGGACAAGGTCCTGTGCGTCTGCTCGGGCCGTCGGCCAGTAGAAACCTGTACGGAAGGCCTTGCTTACAAGGGCCCGAGCTGTGGCGTGGTGACCGCCGAGTCCAGCATGAATTTTTGCCAAAAGTTGCCGTCCTTCCTCTTCAGAGATGCACCTTTGAAGGACTCCGGTAGCGCTTTTCTTATAAAGCTCTCCCTCGTGGACCTTGTAGGATTTAGACCACCGCACAATGCAACGTGCCTCGTTTGTGTCCTCAGGTAGTTCCTGCCTAGTTAGGTAGGCCAGGAAGGGTTCTGTCCACGGGGCGATGACAGCCATAATCACGTGGGCGAATATGTTATTTCGGTGGCAGAGCCGCAGATTACGTCAGAGTGTTCGGTATCTGGTGTTGTGGCCGGGTTCAGACTATTGTTACCGGTCTCTCATTCCCATACCACGGATGGCTTAAACAGCCTTTCCAAGAAGATATTAGGTGGGACAGGGTCGCGCTTAGCGCCTATGCGGGCGAGGATATCCGCCGCCTGATTGTTTTCCCGGGCCACATGGTGGAATTCAAGCCCCTCGAACCGAGCTGACATTTTGAGGACGGCATTGCGATAAGCCGCCATTTTTGGATCCTTGGCGTCGAAGTTTCCGTTTATTTGAGATATTGCAAGGTTCGAATCCCCCCGCACCTCTAGGCGTTGAATGCCCATGGAGACTGCCATCCGGAGACCGTGTAACAGGGCCTCGTATTCTGCTGCGTTGTTGGAGTCTGTGTATAGTATTTGGAGTACGTACTGGACTATATCTCCGGTGGGGGATGTCAGGACGACACCAGCCCCCAGACCCGCCAGCATTTTAGAGCCATCAAAGTGCATGATCCAATTGGAGTGCGCACCGTATTCTTTAGGGAGTTCGGCTTCTGTCCATTCGGCGACAAAATCAGCCAGTACTTGCGACTTAATGGCTCACCGTGGTTTATATGTTATGTCGAACGGGAGGAGCTCGATAGCCCATTTAGCAATCCGGCCCATGGCATCGCGGTTATTTATTATGTCGTTGAGTGGTACTTCCGAGGCCGCCGTAATTGAACACTCTTGAAAGTAGTGTCGTAATTTCTGGGATGCCATGAATACCGCGTATGCTATCTTTTGATAATGTGGGTACCGTGATTTGCATGGAGTGAGGACAGTGGATACATAGTATACTGGCTTTTGAAGTGGGAATTTATGTCCGTCCCTCTCTCGTTCGACGATGAGCACTGCGCTTACAACTTGGTGAGTTGCCGCTATATATAACAGCATCGGTTCGCCGACATTTGGCGCGGCCAAGATTGGGTTGGTGGCCAGGATGGCTTTTATTTCTTCCAACCCGGCCGTGGACGCATCCGTCCACTCGAAGTGTTTGGTGCGCCGAAGAAGGCGATAAAGGGGTAGTGCCTTTTCTCCTAACCAGGAGATAAAGCGGCTTAAGGCCACCACGCATCCAGTTAATTTCTGGATTTGCTTGAGGTCTGTTGGGATAGCCAACTGTGACAGAGCTGGGATTTTAGCCGGATTTGCTTCAATTCCTCTACTGGAGACAATGAAGCCCATGAGCTTTCCGGCGGGCACACCGAAAACACATTTTTCCGGATTGAGCTTGATGTCGTATGTTCGGAGATTGTCGAACGTGAGCCTCAAGTCGTCTATTAAGGATTCGACGTGTCTGGTTTTAACGAGCACATCGTCTACGTATGCCTCCACTGTTTTACCGATCTGTGTTTCCAGGCATGTCTGAATCATGCGTTGATAGGTTGCACCGGTGTTCTTAAGCCCGAAAGGCATGGTGTTAAAACAGAAGGGGCCATATGGGGTGATAAATGCGTTGCGGCTTGATCAGACTCCGCCATCTTGATTTGATGGTATCCGGAGTATGCGTCGAGGAAACACAATGAGTCGTGTCCTGCAGTAGCGTCGATAATTTGATCGATGCGGGGGAGGTGGCAGGGATCCTTGGGCAAGACTTGTTAAGGTCCTTGAAATCGACACATAGGCGCCAGGATTTATCCTTCTTTGGTACCATCACCAGGTTTGCTAGCCAGTCCGGATGTTTTATTTCTCTAATGAATCTGGCCTCCAGTAACTTGGCTAGCTCATCTCCCATGGCTTGTCGCTTAGGTTCAGAGAAACGCCGAAGAGTCTGCTTGACCGGCTTGAACCCCTTTAGAATGTTAAGGCTATGCTCGGCCAGCCTGCGTGGGATTCCTGGCATGTTTGAAGGATACCAGGCGAATATGTCCCAATTCTCGCACAGGAACTCCCGTAGTGCGGCATCTACTGTGGGGTTTAACTGTGCCCCAATGGATGCTGTTTTTGTAGGGTCCGGTGGGTGGACTTGGAATTTGACTATCTCATCCGCTGGTTTAAAAGAGCTGGACTTGGATCTTTTGTCAAGTATCACGTCGTCTCTGTCCACTGTGGAGCGCAGCGCAGTTAATTCCTCGGCCGCGAGGGCTTCGGATAATGCCTCGAGGGCCAGTGCGGCGGTTTTATTTTCGGCGCGGAGTGCTATCTCCGGATCACTAGTAAGAGTGATGATTCCATTGGGCCCAGGCATTTTGAGCTTCATGTACCCGTAATGGGGTATGGCTTCGAAGATCGTGAATGCCTCATGCCCTAGAAGGGCGTGGTATCCGCTATTGAACGGGGCCACTTGGAATGTGATTTCTTCGGACCTATAATTCTCCGGTGTGCCGAATACCACATCTAGTGT